>NW_026943818.1:21705723-21748223 GCF_035594765.1 Anolis carolinensis
AAGAAGCCAGATGCGAAGTCACTATATAGGTAATAAATATTATTAATTATTTAATCATTTAACCCAGCAGAATGGAGGGTGAGTCCTGGCACTTGACTCACAGGGCAAGAAGCCAGATGCGAAGTCACTATATAGGTAATAAATATTATTAATTATTTAATCATTTAACCCAGCAGAATGGAGGGTGAGTCCTGGCACTTGACTCACAGGGCAAGAAGCCAGATGCGAAGTCACTATATAGGTAATAAATATTATTAATTATTTAATCATTTAACCCAGCAGAATGGAGGGTGAGTCCTGGCACTTCACTCACAGGGCAAGAAGCCAGATGCGAAGTCACTATATAGCTAATAAATATTATTTAATGATTTAACCCAGCAGAATGGAGGGTGAGTCCTGGCACTTGACTCACAGGGTAAGAAGCCAGATGCGAAGTCACTATATAGCTAATAAATATTATTTAATGATTTAACCCAGCAGAATGGAGGTTGAGTCCTGGCACTTCACTCACAGGGCAAGAAGCCAGATGCGAAGTCACTATATAGCTAATAAATATTATTATTATTATTGACACAAAGACATAGTATGACACAGCAAATGAGATATATTTTTATTATTATTATTTATTATTATTATAGTTTCCTAAAATATCCAGGTCGTGCACATTTTATTATCGAAACAATAGAATTGAGAAAAGCAGGAAGAGACAAAGAGATCCATCCCATGGAAAAAGCAGCATTTAATTCAGCAGAATGGAAGGTGAGTCCTGGCACTCCACTCACAGGGCAAGAAGCCAGATGCGAAGTCACTATATAGGTAATAAATATTATTAATTATTTAATCATTTAACCCAGCAGAATGGAGGGTGAGTCCTGGCACTTCACTCACAGGGCAAGAAGCCAGATGCGAAGTCACTATATAGGTAATAAATATTATTAATTATTTAATGATTTAACCCAGCAGAATGGAGGGTGAGTCCTGGCACTTCACTCACAGGGCAAGAAGCCAGATGCGAAGTCACTATATAGCTAATAAATATTATTATTATTATTGACACAAAGACATAGTATGACACAGCAAATGAGATATATTTTTATTATTATTATTATTTATTATTATTATAGTTTCCTAAAATATCCAGGTCGTGCACATTTTATTATCGAAACAATAGAATTGAGAAAAGCAGGAAGAGACAAAGAGATCAATTCCATGGAAAAAGCAGCATTTAATTCAGCAGAATGGAAGGCGAGTCCTGGCTCTTCACAAACAGGGTAAGAAGCCAGATGCGAAGTCACTATATAGGTAATAAATATTATTATTATTATTATTATTATTATTATTATTATTATTATGACACAGCAAACAAGATAGACATGCTGGATTTCGTATCACAAAATCACAAGTCGAACACTTCCCAAGTGTCTAAGACTGTGATGTATTATTATTATTATTATTATTATTATTATTATTATTATGACACAGCAAACAAGATAGATATGCTGGATTTCATATCACAAAATCACAAGTCGAACACTTCCCAAGTGTCTAAGACTGTGATGTATTATTATTCTTATTATTATTATTATTACACAGCAAACAAGATAGACATGCTGGATTTCGTATCACAAAATCACAAGTTGAACACTTCCCAAGTGTCTAGGACTGTGTGATGTATTATTATTATTATTATTATTATTATTATTATTATGGCACAGCAAACAAGATAGACATGCTGGATTTCGTATCACAAAATCACAAGTCGAACACTTCCCAAGTGTGTAGGACTGTGTGATGCATTATTATTATTATTATTATTATTATTATTATTATTATTATGGCACAGCAAACAAGATAGACATGCTGGATTTCGTATCACAAAATCACAAGTCGAACACTTCCCAAGTGTCTAAGACTGTGATGTATTATTATTATTATTATTATTATTATTATTATGACACAGCAAACAAGATAGACATGCTGGATTTCGTATCACAAAATCACAAGTCGAACACTTCCCAAGTGTCTAGGACTGTGTGATGTATTTTTGGATGATATTATTATTATTCTTATTATGGACACAAAGACATAGTATGACACAGCAAATGAGATCTATTATTATTGACACAATGACATAGTCTGACACAGCAAAGAAGATAGATATGCTGGATTTCATATCACAAAATCACAAGTCGAACACTTCCCAAGTGTCTAGGCCTGTGTGATATTATTATTATTATTATTATTATTATTATTATTATTATTATTATGACACAGCAAACAAGATAGACATGCCGGATTTTATATCACAAAATCACAAGTCGAACACTTCCCAAGTGTCTAGGACTGTGTGATATTATTATTATTATTATTATTATTATTATTATTATTATTATTATTATTATTATTATTATAGCTTGGCTGCAAGGCACCTGCTTCTCTTAGAAATGGGATTTATCTCAGTTGTAGGGCAGGAGAGAGTGGCCCAAATTGGGGCGAGGTTCAGAAAAGGTGGCCGGAGAGATAGGACACAAATGGAGATAAGAGATGGATGTATATATATAAAAGGCTCCTGGTGTTCGGATGGCCTTCCAGACGTCCGCAGGCCAAGAAGGGTAAGCATTCGGGACGGGAAAAAGGGTCGGGATAAGGAGGATTCATATAATATACTAACAACAACAACAGATGATGATGAAGATAATGATAAACTGCTTTAGCTATATAATGCAGAGGCTCTGAAAGAGTGGATAGTAATATAATCAATATGATTAATAATAATAATAATAATAATATGTTGTCAAAGGCATGCCCAGAATCCCCAATGCAACTGTAGTCCAAGCACTCTGCACATGCTCAGAGGCTAGCAGTGCAATCCCATTTAGTTCAGTGTGTATTATTATTATTATTATTATTATTATTGTATGACACAGCAAACAAGATAGATATGCTGGATTTCGTTTCACAAAATCACAAGTCAAACACTTCCTAAGTGTCTAGGACACTTATTATTATTATTATTATTATTATTATTATTATTATTATTACACAGCAAACAAGATAGATATGCTGGATTTCGTATCACAAAAATCACAAGTCGAACACTTCCCAAGCGTCTAGGACTGTGTGATGTATTATTATTATTATTATTATTATTATTATTATTATTATTATTATTACACAGCAAACAAGATAGATATGCTGGATTTCGTTTCACAAAATCACAAGTCGAACACTTCCCAAGCGTCTAGGACTGTGTGATGTATTATTATTATTATTATTATTATTATTATTATTATTATTATTATTATTATTATTACACAGCAAACAAGATAGATATGCTGGATTTCGTTTCACAAAATCACAAGTCAAACACTTCCTAAGTGTCTAGGACACTTATTATTATTATTATTATTATTATTATTATTATTATTATTATTATTATTATTATTATTATTGTAGTAAAGGATCAGATAGCTGACACATTTTGACTATTATTATTACTGTTATTATTGGGTTGCTGTGAGGTTTTCAGGCTGCAGGGCATGTCCCAGAAGCATTCTCTCCTGACGTTTCGCCCACACCTATGGCAGGCATCCTCAGAGGTTGTGAGGTCTGTTGGAAACGAGGCAAGTGGGGTTTATATATCTGTGGAATAATGTCCAGGGTGGGAGAAAGAGCTCTCTTTTGTTTGAGGCCAGTATGAATGTTGCAATTGGCCAACTTGATTAGCATTAAATAGCCTTGCAGCTCCAAAGCCTGGCTGCTTCCTGCTTTAGCTGTGTAGTGCAGACAGGCTCTGAAAGAATAGATGACAATAATAATAATAATAATAATAATAATAATAATAATAATAATAATAATAATAAATACAGTAATATAAAAATATGACACTGTTTTAGCTATGTCGTGCAGACAGGCTCAGAAAGAGTAAATAATCATCATAAAATAATAAATACAGCAATATAAAAATATGAAACTGCTTTAGCTGCGTAGTGCAGACAGGCTGCAAGAGTAGATAAACATATAATATGTATAATAATATGAAACTGCTTTAGCTACATAGCGTAGACAGGCTCTGAAAAAGCAGATAATATAATATATATATAATAATAATATGGGCCACGGTGGTGCAACGAGTTAATCCACTGAGCTACGGAACTTGCCGATCGAAAGGTTGGCGGTTTGAATCCGTGGATGGGGTGAGCCTCCATTGTTAGCCCTAGCTTCTGCCAACCTAGCAGTTTGAAAACATGCAAATGTGAGTAGATCAGTAGGTACTGCTTCTTCCAACCTAGCAATTTGAAAACATGCAAATGTGAGTAGATCAATAGGTACTGCTTCTTCCAACCTAGCAGTTTGAAAACATGCAAATGTGAGTAGATCAATAGGTACTGCTTCTTCCAACCTAGCAATTTGAAAACATGCAAATGTGAGTAGATCAATAGGTACTGCTTCTTCCAACCTAGCAGTTTGAAAACATGCAAATGTGAGTAGATCAATAGGTACTGCTTTGGTGGGGAAGCAGTCATGCTGGCCACATGACCTAGGAGGTGTCTATGGACAACTCCGGTTCTTGGGCTTAGAAATGGAGATGAGCACCAACCCCCAGAGTCAGACACGACTGGACTTAATGTCAGGGGAAGCCTTTACCTTAGTCATAATTCATATAATTATAATAAATATAATAATAATAATAAATATATCTATCTTGTTTGCTGTGTCATAATAAAATAATAAATATAATTAAGAAATATAATAATAATAAATATCTATCTTGTTTGCTGTGTCATAATAAAATAATAAATATAATAATAAATATAATAATAATAATAAATATCTATCTTGTTTACTATGTCATAATAAAATAATAAATATAATAAATATAATAATAATAATAAATATCTATCTTGTTTGCTGTGTCAATAAAATAATAAATATAACAATAAATATAATAATAATAAATATGTTTGCTGTGTCATAATAAAATAATAAATATAATAATAAATATAATAATAATAATAAATATCTATCTTGTTTGCTATGTCATAATAAAATAATAAATATAATAAATATAATAATAAATATCTATCTTGTTTGCTGTGTCAATAAAATAATAAATATAATAATAAATATAAAAATAATAATATCTATCTTGTTTGCTGTGTCATAATAAAATAATAAATATAATAATAATAAATATCTATCTTGTTTGCTGTGTCAATAAAATAATACATATAATAATAAATATAAAAATAATATCTATCTTGTTTGCTGTGTCATAATATAATAAATAAATATAATAATAAATATCTAGTTTGCTGTGTCATAATAAAATAATAAATATAATAATAAATATCTTGTTTGCCGTGTCATAATAAAATAATAATATAAATAATAATTATAAATATCTATCTTGCTTGCTGTGTCACAATAAAGTAATAAATATAATATATAATAATATATAATAATAAATATAATAATGGTATGTAACTGCTTGAGCTGTGGAGTGCAGACAGGCTCTGAAAGAGTGTTTTTTCTCACCGTTTCCTTCCCAGTTCTGCTTCTTTTCTCCCAGTTTTCCTTCATCCGGATTCTGCCCGAAGTCTCTGGGCCGGATATCATCATATACTGTAAGTTGGAATGAGACACTACAGTATAGATGATGTACTACCTTGAGCTCTTTCTTCCCGACTCGGGATCTTCGGCCAAGGGAACCGGGGAGGGGGGTGGGTGTGTCTACACCGTCCAATTAATCCAGTTTGGAACCACTTTGAAACTTTGGAAGAAGAAGAAGAACTGACCGGTGTGTTGGCGAAACCGTTACCATTACTGAGTTTAGTAATGGTAAGGGTTCTTCTATCACGCCGACTTCCGCCGAAGCAAGAAAACGAAGAACCTCGGGCAGCGTTGTTTGTTGGGCGGCGGCATCATTTCCCCCTTTTTAATAAAAATATAAAATAAAAATTATTTCTGTGTCGCCGTGAGTTTTCTGGGCTGTCTGGCCATGTTGGCAGAAGCACTCTCTCCTGACGTTTCGTCCACATCTACGGCCGAGGTGGTGAGGTCTGTTGGAAACTAGGCAAGTTGGGTTTATATTTTTATTTTATTTTATTTTATTTATTTACTACGTTTATATCCCGCCCTTACAAATCATGCAATATATTATTACATGCAATATAGTATTAGCATAGCACAGTATAAGCATTAAATTACTATATTGTACTATTATTAGTAATATTACATTTAATATATAATATATAATTCATATTATTATATTATATTGTACATGCAATATAGTATTAGCATAGCACAGTATAAGCATTAAATTACTATATTGTACTATTATTAGTAATATTACATCTAATATATAATATATAATTCATATTATTATATTGTACATGCAATATAGTATTAGCATAGCACAGTATAAGCATTAAATTTCTATATTGTACTATTATTAGTAATATTACATTTAATATATAATATATAATTCATATTATGATATTATATTGTACATGCAATATAGTATTAGCATAGCACAGTATAAGCATTAAATTACTATATTGTACTATTATTAGTAATATTACATTTAATATATAATATATAATTCATATTATTATATTGTACATGCAATATAGTATTAGCATAGCACAGTATAAGCATTAAATTTCTATATTGTACTATTATTAGTAATATTACATCTAATATATAATTCATATTATTATATTATATTGTACATGCAATATAGTATTAGCATAGCACAGTATAAGCATTAAATTACTATATTGTACTATTATTAGTAATATTACATCTAATATATAATTCATATTATTATATTATATTGTACATGCAATATAGTATTAGCATAGCACAGTATAAGCATTAAATTACTATATTGTACTATTATTAGTAATATTACATTTAATATATAATATATAATTCATATTATTATATTATATTGTACATGCAATATAGTATTAGCATAGCACAGTATAAGCATTAAATTACTATATTGTACTATTATTAGTAATATTACATTTAATATATAATATATAATTCATATTATGATATTATATTGTACATGCAATATAGTATTAGCATAGCACAGTATAAGCATTAAATTACTATATTGTACTATTATTAGTAATATTACATTTAATATATAATATATAATTCATATTATTATATTATATTGTACATGCAATATAGTATTAGCATAGCACAGTATAAGCATTAAATTTCTATATTGTACTATTATTAGTAATATTACATTTAATATATAATATATAATTCATATTATTATATTATATTGTACATGCAATATAGTATTAGCATAGCACAGTATAAGCATTAAATTACTATATTGTACTATTATTAGTAATATTACATCTAATATATAATATATAATTCATATTATGATATTATATTGTACATGCAATATAGTATTAGCATAGCACAGTATAAGCATTAAATTACTATATTGTACTATTATTAGTAATATTACATCTAATATATAATATATAATTCATATTATTATATTATATTGTACATGCAATATAGTATTAGCATAGCACAGTATAAGCATTAAATTACTATATTGTACTATTATTAGTAATATTACATCTAATATATAATATATAATTCATATTATGATATTATATTGTACATGCAATATAGTATTAGCATAGCACAGTATAAGCATTAAATTACTATATTGTACTATTATTAGTAATATTACATCTAATATATAATATATAATTCATATTATTATATTATATTGTACATGCAATATAGTATTAGCATAGCACAGTATAAGCATTAAATTACTATATTGTACTATTATTAGTAATATTACATTTAATATATAATATATAATTCATATTATTATATTATATTGTACATGCAATATAGTATTAGCATAGCACAGTATAAGCATTAAATTACTATATTGTACTATTATTAGTAATATTACATCTAATATATAATATATAATTCATATTATGATATTATATTGTACATGCAATATAGTATTAGCATAGCACAGTATAAGCATTAAATTACTATATTGTACTATTATTGGTAATATTACATCTAATATATAATATATAATTCATATTATTATATTATATTGTACATGCAATATAGTATTAGCATAGCACAGTATAAGCATTAAATTACTATATTGTACTATTATTGGTAATATTACATTTAATATATAATATATAATTCATATTATTATATTATATTGTACATGCAATATAGTATTAGCATAGCACAGTATAAGCATTAAATTACTATATTGTACTATTATTAGTAATATTACATCTAATATATAATATATAATTCATATTATTATATTATATTGTACATGCAATATAGTATTAGCATAGCACAGTATAAGCATTAAATTACTATATTGTACTATTATTAGTAATATTACATCTAATATATAATTCATATTATTATATTATATTGTACATGCAATATAGTATTAGCATAGCACAGTATAAGCATTAAATTACTATATTGTACTATTATTAGTAATATTACATTTAATATATAATATATAATTCATATTATTATATTATATTGTACATGCAATATAGTATTAGCATAGCACAGTATAAGCATTAAATTACTATATTGTACTATTATTAGTAATATTACATTTAATATATAATATATAATTCATATTATTATATTATATTGTACATGCAATATAGTATTAGCATAGCACAGTATAAGCATTAAATTACTATATTGTACTATTATTAGTAATATTACATTTAATATATAATATATAATTCATATTATTATATTATATTGTACATGCAATATAGTATTAGCATAGCACAGTATAAGCATTAAATTACTATATTGTACTATTATTAGTAATATTACATCTAATATATAATATATAATTCATATTATGATATTATATTGTACATGCAATATAGTATTAGCATAGCACAGTATAAGCATTAAATTACTATATTGTACTATTATTAGTAATATTACATCTAATATATAATATATAATTCATATTATTATATTATATTGTACATGCAATATAGTATTAGCATAGCACAGTATAAGCATTAAATTTCTATATTGTACTATTATTAGTAATATTACATTTAATATATAATATATAATTCATATTATTATATTATATTGTACATGCAATATAGTATTAGCATAGCACAGTATAAGCATTAAATTACTATATTGTACTATTATTAGTAATATTACATCTAATATATAATATATAATTCATATTATTATATTATATTGTACATGCAATATAGTATTAGCATAGCACAGTATAAGCATTAAATTACTATATTGTACTATTATTAGTAATATTACATTTAATATATAATATATAATTCATATTATGATATTATATTGTACATGCAATATAGTATTAGCATAGCACAGTATAAGCATTAAATTACTATATTGTACTATTATTAGTAATATTACATCTAATATATAATATATAATTCATATTATTATATTATATTGTACATGCAATATAGTATTAGCATAGCACAGTATAAGCATTAAATTACTATATTGTACTATTATTGGTAATATTACATTTAATATATAATATATAATTCATATTATTATATTATATTGTACATGCAATATAGTATTAGCATAGCACAGTATAAGCATTAAATTACTATATTGTACTATTATTAGTAATATTACATTTAATATATAATATATAATTCATATTATATTATATTATTATTAGTATAGTACAGTAGAGTCTTACTTATCCAACACTCACATATCCAACATTCTGGATTATCCAACACATTTTTGTACTGTATAAGCATTAAATTACTATATTGTACTATATCATTATATGGTAATATTATTAGTAATATTACATTTCATATATAATATATAATTAATATTATATATTATTATTGGTATAATATTGTATTATAATATTATTATCAATATTATATCTAACCAGGGTGGGGAAAAAGAACTCTTGCCTGTTCATTTCATATATAATATATAATTAATATTATTATATTATATTATTAGTAGTAGTATAATATTGTATTCCATTATATTATTATTATTATCAATATTATATCTATCCAGGGTGGGGAAAAAAGAACTTTTGCCTGTTTGAATCAGGTGAGAATGTCGCAATCGGAACACCTTGATGAGCATCGAATGGCCTTGCAGCTTCAAAGCCTGGCTGCTTCCTGCCTGGGGGGAATCCTTTGTTGTTAGCGGTGTTAGCTGGCCCTGATAATAATAATAATAATAAAACTTTATTTATACCCCGCCACCATCTCCCCAATGGGGACTCGGGGCGGCTTACATGGGGCCATGCCCAGACACCATACAATATAACAAAATAAAACAGCAAATCATAACACAATATAACAATGCAAAATCATCATATATATTACAACACAAATCAGAGAAAACAATGAAAACAATGATTGCTTCCTGCCTGGAATTCTAACTGTTTTCTAAGCGTTGTTCTTTATTTCCCTCCTATCCCAACAAAGGATTCCCCGAGGCAGGAAGCAGCCAGGCTTTGAAACTGCAAGGCCATTCAATGCTTAATATATAGCAGTGTATTAAAGCAAACGCAATTGCATTCTATTTCTGTCCACTGGAGGGAGACAAAGCGTAATATAGAATAGTGTATTAAAGCAAGCACAATGCCTCTTGCATTTATATTTCTGTCCACTGGAGGGAGACATAGAGTAATATAGAATAGTGTATTAAAGCAAGCACAATGCCTCTTGCATTTATATTTCTGTCCACTGGAGGGAGACATAGAGTAATATAGAACAGTGTATTAAAGCAAGCACAATGCCTCTTGCATTTATATTTCTGTCCACTGGAGGGAGACATAGAGTAATATAGAACAGTGTATTAAAGCAAGCACAATGCCTCTTGCATTTATATTTCTGTCCACTGGAGGGAGACATAGAGTAATATAGAATAGTGTATTAAAGCAAGCACAATGCCTCTTGCATTTATATTTCTGTCCACTGGAGGGAGACATAGAGTAATATAGAACAGTGTATTAAAGCAAGCACAATGCCTCTTGCATTTATATTTCTGTCCACTGGAGGGAGACATAGAGTAATATAGAACAGTGTATTAAAGCAAGCACAATGCCTCTTGCATTTATATTTCTGTCCACTGGAGGGAGACATAGAGTAATATAGAATAGTGTATTAAAGCAAGCACAATGCCTCTTGCATTTATATTTCTGTCCACTGGAGGGAGACATAGAGTAATATAGAACAGTGTATTAAAGCAAGCACAATGCCTCTTGCATTTATATTTCTGTCCACTGGGGGGAGACAAAGCTCAATATACAATACTGTATTAAAGCAAGCGCAATGCTCATTGCAGTGCTGTTTCTGACCACTGGAGGGAGACAAAGCGTAATATCGAGCGAGGTATAATTAAAGCTAATTTCCCCGCTCCCACAGTGCCTTGCGCGGCGCCCGGCGTGAAAGCGGCGCGGTAGATCCTCGGAGGCGGTTGCCATGGCAGCGGCGGCCTTTTGCGGCCTAGTCTGCCGAAGAGCCTGGGCCTTTCGTGGCGCGGGGATCCGGAGGAGGCCGGAGAGGCTCGTGGCTCGCTTGGGTGAGGCCTCGGTGTGGACGTGGTTCCTTTTTTGTGGCCTGGCGGGCCCCAAGCCCCGTTCTCCCTCATGGCGTGCTACTTTAGGGCCTACAAATCCCCATAACCCTTCATTCTGTGCTCTTTCAATAATAATAATAATAATAATAATAATAATAGGGTGTCATTGAAACTTTCATGGCCGAAATGACTGGGTTGCTGTGAGTTTTCATGTAATATTACTAATAATATTACAATATATTGATATAGTACATTATTATTATTTACTACATTTATATCCCGCCTTACTATGTAGTAATTACTGTATTTACGAATTTAGCACCAAAATATCACGATGTATTGAAAACATTGACTACAAAAATGCGTTGGATAATCCAGAATGTTGGATAAGTGAGACTCTACTGTATATGCATATACAATTTTTTGTAATATTATATGTTTTTGTAAAATATATTATATATATGTATATGGGTATATATTTATTTATAGTTATTGCCAGTATTGTTCTGTGCTAATACAGTAGAGTCTCACTTATCCAACACTCGCTTATCCAACATTCTGGATTATCCAACGCATTTTGTAGTCAATGTTTTCAATACATCGTGATATTTTGGTGCTAAATTCGTAAATACAGTAATTACTACATAGCATTACTGCCTATTGAACTACTTTTTCTGTCAAATTTGTTGTATAACATGATGTTTTGGTGCTTAATTTGTAAAATCATAACCTAATTTGATGTTTAATAGTCTTTTCCTTAATGCCTTCTTATTATCCAACATATTCACTTATCCAACATTCTGCCGGCCCTTTTACGTTGGATAAGTGAGACTCTTCTGTAATATAATATAATTTAATTTGTAAGCCGCTCTGAGTTCCCTTCAGGGTGAGAAGGACGGGATATAAATATAGTAAATAAATAAATATTATGTAGTCGTAGTAAAGGATTAGATAGCTGACACATTTTGACTATTATTATTATTAATATTATTATTATTGGGTTGCTGTGAGTTTTCCGGGTTGTACGGCCATGTTCCAGAAGCATTCTCTCCTGACATTTCGCCCACATCTATGGCAGGCATCTTCGGAGGTTGCGAGGTATATTTTATTAATTAACTAATTATATTATTTATTTACTACGTTTATATCCCGCTCTTCTCACCCCGAAGGGGGCTCAGAGCCTCTTACAAATCAAATGTACATACAATATTTATTTATTTATTATTTATTTACAGTATTTATATTCCGCCCTTCTTTCTCACCCCGAAGGGGACTCAGGGCGGATCAGATTATGTACATATAGGGCAAACATTCAATGCCCATATACACATCGAACCGAGACAGAGACAGCATAGCACAATATAAGCATTAAATTACTATATTGTACTATATCATTATATAGTAATATTATTAGTAATATTACATTTAATATATAATATATAATTAATATTATTATATTGTAGTATAATATTGTATTACATTATAATGTCATTATCAATATTATATGTATATACAATATATTATATATTATATTTTAAATAAAGCTATCCTGCCAAACAAGGATAAACGTGCACTGTTGTATTCAACTAATGCTTTTTCCTGTCTTTTTCCTTAATAACACTAAATTTTTCCTTTCCATTTCACCTAAATCCTTCACCCTTATTCCAATTCTGTTCCTTTTCTCCCTCTTTAGGTTTAGAGAGCAGCGCCGGCTTCCTGGACCCCTCCACCCACAAATTAGGCCTTCTCCACATTGACATCTATAGCAGCGACTCTGCCTTGGACCACATCCTGGCCCTCCCGAAGGGCGAGAACAAGGTCCTGGTGGGGCAGCACCCTCCCTCCGTCAATGCCTTCGAAGGTGGGTCTTGAATGGAGTGATACATATAATATTGATAATAATATTATAATAATGGAATGCAATATAATACTACTACTAATAAAATATAATAATATTAATTATATATTATATATTAAATGTAATATTACTAATAATATTACCATATAATGATATAGTACAATATAGTAATTTAATGCTTACTGTATATACTCAAGTATAAGCCTAGTTTTTCAGCCCTTTTTATTAGGACTGAAAAAGCCTCCCTCGGCTTATACTCAGGTGAGGGTCCTGGTTGGCTTATATTTGGGTTAGCTTATACTCAAGAATATATGGTACATTTATTATTTTTCTCTATTATTATTGGTATTATTACATTTATTATTTTTCTCTATTATTGTCGCTACTATTACATTTATTCTACTCTATTTTTATTATTATGAATACATTTATTATTTCACTCTGATCTTATTATTATTATTGCATTTATTATTTTACTCTATTATTACTTGTGTTATGTTCCTGTATTTATTATTATTACATGTATTATTTTACTCTATTATTATTAAAAGGATATTTAAGCACATTTACATTGAAGAAGATGAGAATAATGGATTAGATCAGAGTTGGACAGTCTTATTTTTAAATTTGAGCTTTATGTAAATACAGTAGAGTCTCACTTATCCAAGCTAACAGGCCGGCAGAACCTTGGATAAGCAAATATCTTGGATAATAAGGAGGGGTTAAGGAAAAGCCTATTAGACATCAAATTAGGTTATGATTTTACAAATTAGGCACCAAAACATCATGTTATACAACAAATTTGACAGAAAAAGTAGTTCAATACGCAGTAATGTTATGTTGTAATTACCGTATTTACAAATTTAGCACCAAAATATTATGATATATTGAAAACATTGACTACAAATAATCAAGAACCTTGGATAAGTGAGTCTTGGATAAGTGAGACTCTACTGTATTCAAAAACATTTAACCTACTGATTCTTCAATTAATGTAATTTTATTGGTATCTATTTTTATTTCTGAAATTTACCACCCTCGGCTTATACTGGAGTCAATGTTTTCCCAGTTTTTTTTGTGGTAAAATTAGGTGCCTCGGCTTATATTCGGGTCGGCTTATTCTCGAGTATGTACGGTATATATTATATATTAAATGTAATATTACTAATAATATTACCATATAATGATATAGTACAATATAGTAATTTAATGCTTATATTGTGCTATGCTAATAATATATTGTATGTTCATTTGATTTGTAAGCCGCTCTGAGTCCCCTCCGGGGTGAGAAGAGCGGGATATAAATGTAGTAAGTAAGTAAGTAAATAATAAATAATCTGCTTTCAGGGACATTATCACGTGTTGGGACGGTGAAGCTTTTTAAGTGTGTTTTTGTATCGACCACCATTGAATTGACTTCATTTTCTGCCTGCAGATGATCGGGATAGTGTGCTAGACCATGAGCCGGATCAGCCAGAGGCCCCCAAAATCCTCAAAGTCGCCATCATTGGAGATCCAAACGCCGGGAAGTCGACTCTTTCGAACCAGCTTTTGGGAAGGAAGGTACAACGGAGTTTTCCTTATCTGGAAAGTTTAGTTATTGTTCACGTTTATTTCTGACTTATGGCAACACTAAACTGATGCTAGGTTTTCCTGCAGAGGTTTGCCATGCTTGAGGCTGCTGTGAGAGCATGGCCCTATATACACTGCCATACAATGGAGTTAAAAGGCATACATCATTATTATTATTATTATTATTATTATTATTATTATTTTATTATGACACAGCAAACAAGATAATGCCGGATTTCGTATCACAAAATCACAAATCAAACACTTCCCAAGTGTCTAGGACTGTGTGATGTATTTTTGGATGATCCGTGCAGATCCCAGTAGGGTGGCCTTTTGCAGTTGGCATATCGTAATTTTGTCAATGTCTATTGTTTCCAAATGCCGGCTGAGATCTTTTGGCACAGCACCAATACAACATACAATATTATATTATTAGCATAGTACAATACTGGCAATAAATTACTATATTGTACTATATTGTAATATTATTAGTAATGTTACATGTAAAATACAATATACAATTAATATTATGATATTGTATTATTAGTATTATGTCATATTACAATACATTGAGCTTCCATAGGCAGATTCGAACCCAACACTCAGACTTATAAAACATTGGTTAGATGGATATTATACTGCGGCTTTCTTTCCTCTACAGATTTTGCCTGTCTCCAAGAAAGTGCATACAACACGACGGAGCGCCCAAGGTGTCATTACAAAAGAGGATACACAGCTGGTGAACATTCATTTTTATTTTAATATCATTTTTATTAAAGTATTAACAATAGTGTTGGAACAGTGTCGTGATAGAAAAGATGAGTGAAATAGAAAGGGGAGAATATAGAAGAGCAAAAGAAAAAAAAGAATGTGCATATATATATATGTATATAATGAAAAGTATAAAATAAGAAAAAGTACAAAAATAAAAAATACGGTGACTTTCTTTAATCCTTAGTGGTTAGGGTCCACTTGTTTCTTTCCTCTAAAATCACTCATTGTCCTTCTAACCCTAATTTTTCTCCCAATTAATAATAATAATAATAGGTTTTATTATTAATAAAAATAATATTTCTTCATTCTTCTGAAGTAGTTTTCTACTAACTCCCAGTCCGTTTGTTTTATGGGGTTTCCCAAGTTCTGTGAGCTTTCATTTTAATGTTTTAATGTTTTTAATGTTTGTGTATATTTATACTGTATATACTCGAGTATAAGCCAACCTGAATATAAGCCGAGGCACCTAATTTTACCACAAAAAAACTGGGAAAATATTGACTCCAGTATAAGCCGAGGGTGGTAAATTTCAGAAATAAAAATAGATACCAATAAAATTACATTAATTGAGGCATCAGTAGGTTAAATGTTTTTGAATACAGTAGAGTCTCACTTATCCAAGCTTTGCTTATCCAACATTCTGTATCATCCAACACAGTCTGCCTTTTGGTGGTCAATTTTTTGTAGTCAATGTTTTCAACAGATTGCAATGTTTTGGTGCTAAAGTCATAAATACAGTAATTAGTACATAACGTTACTATGTATTGAACTGCTTTTTCTACCAATTTGTTGTAAAACATGACATTTTGGTTCTTAATTTGTAAAAGCATAATGTAATTTGATGTTTAATTGGCTTTTCCTTAATCCCTCCTTATTATCCAACATTTTCGCTTATCCAACGTTCTGCTGGCCCATTTATATTGGATAAGTGAGACTCTACTGTATTTACATAAAGCTCAAATTTAAGATAAGACTGTCCAACTCTGATCAAATCATTATTCTCATCTTCTTCAATGTAAATGTGCTTATGTATCCTTTTAATAATAAAAGAATAAAATGATACATGTAATAATAATAATAAACACAGGAAAATAATACAAGTAATAATAAATAGAGTAAAATAATAAATGCAACAATAATAATAAGATCAGAGTGAAATAATAAATGTATTAATAATAAAAATAAAAATAAATGTAATAGCAACAATAATAGAGAAAAATAATAAATGTAATAATACCAATAATAATAGAGAAAAATAATAAATGTACCATATATTCTTGAGTATAAGCTGACCCAAATATAAGCCAGCCAGGACCCTCACCCGAGTATAAGCCGAGGGGGGCTTTTTCAGTCTTAAAAAAAGGGCTGAAAAACTAGGCTTATAGTCGAGTATATACAGTAATTATTTTATGTATGGAATCCTTGCTGTATATATGCTGTGCTTCTTGGGGTGAGAATGGCGGGATATAAAAGTTTTAAATAAATAAGTAAAATAATGCATATTGAATATAGTATCTTTTCCTCCCCTTCTTCTTCTTCATGTCTCATTTTTATCTCTCTAAAAAGAGGCCCAAAATGACTCATGAAGTGTTGGGTCTATTGATCTACTCTATTATTGTTGTTACTTTGACATTTATTTTACTCTATTTTTATTATAATACATTTATTATTTTACTCTATTTATTATTACATTTATTATTTTGCAGCATGTTATTATTATTATTACATTTATTATTTCACCCTATTATTATTAAAAGGATACATAAGCACATTTACATTGAAGAAGATGAGAATAATGATTTAATCAGAGTTGGACACTCGTATCTTAAATTACAGTTTGATGTAAAGATTCAAAAACATTAAAACTACTGATGCCTCAATTAATGTAATTTTATTGGTATCTCGGCTCATACTGGAGTCAATGTTTTCTCAGTTTTTTTGTGGTAAAATTAGATGCCTCGGCTTATATTCGGGTCGGCTTATACTCAAGTATGTACGGTATATAACTCCTTTTTCTTCTTCTGATAGGTGATCTTGGACACGCCTGGCCTCACCACTCTAGTCAAAGCCAGAAGGTACAAACCACACTTTTTTTGGGAGACATAGTGCAGAAAAAGATCTAGAAATCCAATGAAGAATTCAAACTGTCTTCTCTTTTAGGCATCACTTGGAGAAATCCCTAGTGTTTGACCCCTTGAAGAGCCTGAAGGTAGCAGACTTAGGTGAGATTGTGGTCACCATAATAAGAAATAAAAACAGTGTTTTTATTATCATCATTATCATTATCATTATTATTTATTAGCAACATTTATATCCCACCATTTTCACCCCGAAGGGGACTCAGGGCGGTTTACAAGTATATATACGTACAATATATTATATTATACGACTATATTGCAATATTATTAGTAATATTGCATGTAATATAAATATACAATTATAATAGTGAATTATAATTATTATTACATTGTATGACATCATAATATTATTGATATTACATGTACAGTAGAGTCTCACTTATCCAACATCAACGGGCCGGCAGAACGTTGGATAAGCGAATATGTTGGATAATAAGGAGAGATTAAGAAAAAGCCTATTAAACATCAAAATAGGTTATGATTTTACAAATTAAGCACCAAAACATCATGTTATACCACAAATTTGACAGAAAAAGTAGTTCATTACATATTAATGCTATGTAGTAATTACTGTATTTATAAATTTAGCACCAAAATATCACGATATATTGAAAACATTAACTACAAAAATGCGTTGGATAATCCAGAATGTTGGATAAGTGAGACTCTATATACAATATATTATAATATTAGTGTAGTATAATACAGTAGAATCTCACTTATCCAACACTCGCTTATCCAACGTTCTGGATTATCCAACGCATTTTTGGATAAAAGCAATTATTCCTCTCTCTCTAATTAGGACTTTATTTTTCTTTTCTTTTTGTTGTATCAACCTAGAGGCGTGGATGATGGGTTGTGTCGTCAAATTTCGAGGTTGGGGGGCCTGTAGTTTTGTTGTTTTGTGGGTCGCCGTGATGCCATCACTCTTTTATATATATAGATATATGTATTAAATGGAATGAAGCCTTAAAGTGTGGCCTTTCTTTTTGAAGTGCTGGTTCTGGTCGATGTGTCTGACCATTACACCCGGAACCGTCTCTCGCCTCAAGTGCTCCGAGCCTTGTCCAAAGTCCCAAAGATCCCCAGCGTCCTGGTCCTGAACAAGGTGAGCCTCTTTTCTTATTGTTCATACACAACTGCTTTCAAATCTCCCCCGTTAACAGCTTCCCAATCTTTCAATACCCAGGTTGATTTGCTGAAGAAGAAAGACATCCTCTTGGATCTGGTGGCAGACCTCACCGTCGGAGTTGTTGACGGAAAGCCATTGCAGATCTGGTCCAAAGTCCCAACCAGAAGCACCCCGACTGAAGGGGACGTGGCCTCCGAGAGTGGAAATGGGGATGATGGGTCCCAAAGGGACACCGAGACTGGCATTGCCAAGGAAGACGGCAGCTTGGATCCTCCCAAAAAGAAGAAGAAGGCTCCGAAGGGTTGGCCCCACTTCAAGGAAATCTTCATGCTGGCTGCTGTTGACGGAGAGGATGTGGAGACCCTGAAGGTAAGGGCCATCTTCATCTGGTGTCTACCAGATCATTATGGGATAGTAAATAATAATATTAATGTTGTTAAGAGATATTAGGGGCCCCTGGTGGCACAGCGTGTTAAAGCGCTGAGCTGCTGAACTTGCGGACCAAAAGGTCCCAGGTTCAAATCCCGGGAGCAGAATGAGCACCCGCTGTTAGCCCCAGCTCCTGCCAATATAGCAGTTCGAAAGCATGCAAATATGAGTAGATCAATAGGTACCACTCCGGTGGGAAGGTAACAGCACTCCATGCAGTCATGGCTATGGCCACATGACCTTGGAGGTGTCTACGGACAACGCCGGCTCTTCGGCTTAGAAATGGAGATGAGCACCAAACCCCAGAGTCAGACACGACTGGACTTAACGTCAGGGGAAGCCTTTACCTTTACTAAGAGTTATTATTATTATTATCATTATTATTATTTTATTATGACACAGCAAACAAGATAGATATGCTGGGTTTCGTACCACAAAATCACAAATCGAACACTTCCCAAGTGTCTAGGACTGTGTGATGTATTATTATTATTATTATCATTATTATTATTATTATTATTATTTTATTATGACACAGCAAACAAGATAGATATGCTGGATTTCATATCACAAAACCACAAGTCGAACACTTCCCAAGTGTCTAGGACTGTGTGATGTATTTTTGGATGATGCGTGGAGATCCCAGCAGGGTGGCCTTTTGCAGTTGGCAGATCGTAATTTTGTCAATGTCTATTATTATTATTATTATTATTATTATTATTATTATTATTATATAATTTGTAAACCGCTCTGAGTTCCCTTCGGGGTGAGAAGGACGAGATATAAATGTCGTAAATAAATAAATAAATATTATGTAGTCGTAGTAAAGGATCAGATAGCTGACACATTTTGACTATTATTATTATTATTATTATTATTATTATTATTATTATTATTATAACGGAGCCCCCGGTGGCGTAGTAGATTAAAGCCTTGTGACTCGAAGGTTGGGTTGCTGATCGGGCATCCCCTGGGCAACATCCTTGCAGACGGCCAATTCTCTCACACCAGAAGCAACTTGCAGTTTCTCAAGTTGCTCCTGACACGAAAAAAATATATATTGCAGTAGAGTCTCACTTATCCAACACTCGCTTATCCAACATTCTGAATTATCCAACGCATTTTTGTAATCAATGTTTTCAATTCATGGTGATATTTTGGTGCTAAATTCGTAAATACAGTCATTCCTACATAGCATTACTATGTATTGAACTACTTTTTCTGTCAAATTTGTTGTATAACATGATGTTTTGGTGCTTAATTTGTAAAATCATAACCTAATTTAATGTTTAATAGGCTTTTCCTTAATCTCTCCTTATTATCCATCATATTCACTTATCCAACGTTCTACCGGCCCGCTTATGTTGGATAAGCGAGACTCTACTGCAGGGGTCCTCAAACTTTTGAAGCAGAGGGCCGGTCCACAATCCTTCAGACTGTTGTGGGGCCAAATTATCATTTAAAAAAAATACAAATTCCTATGATACGACACATGTCTTATTTGTAGTGAAACAACAACAACGAAAGAACAATACAATATTTAATAATGAAAACAATTTTAACCAGCATAAACCTATCAGGATTTCAATGGAAAGTGTGGGCCTGCTACTGCCCAATTAAATAGTCAAGTTAATTAGGATTGTTGTTGTTGTGTGACTTCAAGTCATTTCAGACTTTGGCTGAGCCTAAGTCTAAAATTAATTATTTATTTACTGCATCTATTTACTACATTTATATGCCACCCTTCTCACCCTGAAGGGGACTCAGAGCAGCTATATGTACATACAATATATTATATTATTAGCATAGCACAATATTAGCACTATATAATTCTATATTGAACTATACCACTATACTATTATATGTTATGTAATATATAACAAATAATTAATATTATTATATGGTATTATTATTAGTATTATATTGTATAACATAATATTATTATCAATATTATATGTACAGTAGAGTCTCACTTATCCAACACTCGCTTATCCAACGTTCTGGATTATCCAACGCATTTTTGTAGTCAATGTTTTCAATATATTGTGATATTTTGGTGCTAAATTCATAAATACAGTAATTACTACATAGCATTACTGCGTATTGAACTACTTTTTCTGCCAAATTTGTTGTCTAACATGATGTTTTGGTGCTTCATTTGTAAAATCATAACCTAATTTGATGTTTAATATGCTTTTCCTTAATGCCTCCTTATTATCCAACATATTCGCTTATCCAACATTCTGCTGGCCCGTTTATGTTGGATAAGTGAGACTCTACTGTATATACAATATATTATATTATTAAAACTAATACAAAAATATTATATTATAAAACTGAGGGCGGGGGGCAGGTAAATGACCTTAGAGGGCCGCATCTGGCCCCCGGGCCTTAGTTTGGGGACCCCTGCTCTACTGTATTATTATTAATATTGTTAGCCTCTTTGGGAAGAAAGGTGGGCTAGAAATAAAGTAAATAATAATAATAACAGCAACAATATAATAATAGTACGCAAGTGGTGTCCTACCTTTGGTCCTCCTGGTGTTTGGACTCCAATGCCTATTATTCTTGGCCATTGGGCAAGCTGGGAGTTGGAGTCCCAAACGCCCAGGTGACAAAAGGGTTATGAAAAGGGCTTTCTCTCCTTTCCTTCCACCAGAGCTACCTCCTGACGCAGGCCAAGCCAGGCCCCTGGAAGTTTCATAGTGAAGTCCTGACCGACCAGTCGCCCAGAGAAATCTGCAGGAACATCATCCGGGAGAAGTTGCTTGAGTATTTGCCAGAGGAAGTGCCCTACAACGTGCACCAGGTGACCACAGTGGAAAGAAGGGCAAGAAAGGGGGGCATTCAGTGCCAGAATGTGGGGCCCATCTCATGGCCGGTTTCTTCTTGCAGAGGACAGAGGTGTGGGAAGAGGGGCCTGGCGGGGAGCTGGTCATTCTGCAGAATCTGGAGGTCCAGAAAGAAAGGCACGTGGTGAGTACGTGGTGGGTCGGTCCCACATCCCCTGACTCTTCTTTCCAATCTCCATTCTCCACCAAGGATGTATTTATTATCCCAGGACAGGTGCAAACCTGTGGGGAATATTGTTACTACAGTAGAATCTCACTTATCCAACATTCACTTATCCAACATTCTGGATTATCCAACACATTTTTGTAGTCAATGTTTTCAATATATCGTGATATTTTGGTGCTAAATTCGTAAATACAGTAATTACTACATAGCATTACTGTGTATTGAACTACTTTTTCTGTCAAATTTGTTGTTTAACATGATGTTTTGGTGCTTAATTTGTAAAATCATAACCTAATTTGATGTTTAATAGGCTTTTTCTTAATCTCTCCTTATTATCCAACATATTCGCTTATCCAACGTTCTGCTAGCCCGTTTATGTTGGATAAGTGAGACTCTACTGTATTTGACTTTTTTGTTATGTTACTGTGTTAGTATTTTTACCTCATGTATGTATTTTATTTTGTTTGATGACTAATTTTCACCTTGGTTAGTATATATTTATTCTATTACTTCAGTCGGAATAGTTCCCATGCTTATCCCATTTTTGTTCCTTACCCATTTAATATTCTCGGGCACCTTTCTTGTCCTCATTCCTCATATATGCACTTTATGGCCTAGTTATTTTTATTCTTCTTTGATGTTTTATTGACTTGTTTCACTTGATGTGTTTTATTATGTCTGTTATGCTTGGGCTTGGCCCCATGTAAGCCGCCTCGAGTCCCTTTGGGGAGATGGTGGTTGGGTATAAAAATAAAATTATTATTATTATTATTATATTTGTTTTGGGCCTTGGTGGCAAAGTGTGTTAAAGCGCTGAGCTTCTGAACTTGCAGACCAAAAGGTCTGAGGTCCAAATCGCGGCAGCGGAGTGAGCACCCGCTGTTAGCTCCAGCTCCTGCCAACCTAGCAGTTCGAAAACATGCCAATGTGAGTAGATCAATAGGTACCGCTCCGGCGGGAAGGTAACGGTGCTCCATGCAGTCATGCAGACACCTTGGAGGTGTCTACGGACAGCGCCAGCTCTTCGGCTTAGAAACGGAGATGAGCACCAACCCTCAGAGTCGGATACGACTGGACTTAACGTCAGGGGAAAACGTTTACCTTTACCTTCTTAAGCCCACCTTATTATCCAAGATTTTCACTTATCCAAGGTTCTGCCGGCCTGTTTATCTTGAATAAGTGAGACTCCGGTATTTGACTGTTTTGTTATGTTACTGTGTTAGTATTTTTACCTGCTGATGACGCGTGTCATGTATGTATTTTATTTTGCTTTATTTTATATTTATATAGTACAATATAGTAATTTATTGCCAGTATTGTGCTATGCTAATAATATAATATTGTATGTATATTTAATTTGTAAGCCGCTCTGAGTCCCCTTTGGGGTGAGGAGGGCGGGATATAAATGTATTAAATAAATTAATAAATTAATAAATTGTAATATCATGGGCTTGGCCCCATGTTAGCCGCCCTGAGTCCCTTCAGGGAGATGGAGATTTTATTATTATTATTATTATTAATAATAATAATAATAATAATAATAATAATAATAATAATAATAGAGAAAGCCTATTTATTATTTATTTATTACAATATTTATATCCCTCCCTTCTCACCCAATAGGGGACTCAGGGTGGCTTACAATAAAACACATAAATAAAATTGTCCAATACATTGTGAATCAATTAAAAAGTTATTAAATTACATCAGACATTCATAAAAATACTTATACAAATAGTCATGTTCGAGTCTAAAAGACTGGGTCTGTCAATTGCCTATGGAATGGGTTACTTCTGGCAGAAGCACAACATAATAATAGTTTGGAATCGTTTTATATTTGGGGTTGTTATATAGTTATTTATTGCCAGTATTGTGCTATGCTAATAATATAATATAATTTGTAAGCTTCTCTGAGTTCCCTTCGGGGTGAGAAGGACAAGATATAAATGTCGTAAATAAATAAAGAAATATTATGTAGTTGTAGTAAAGGATCAGATAGCTGACACATTTTGACTATTATTATTATTATTATTATCATTATTATTATTATTATTATTATTGGGTTGCTGTGAGTTTTCCAGGCTGTCGGGCCATGTTCCAGAAGTATTATTATTATTATTACTACTACTACTATTGGGTTGCTGTGAGTTTTCCATGCTGTCTGGCCATGTTCCAGAAGTATTATTATTATTATTATTATTATTATTATTATTATTATTATTATTATTATTATTATTATTATTGGGTTGCTGTGAGTTTTCCGGGCTGTCTGGCCATGTTCTAGAAGTATTCTCTCCTGACGTTTCGCCCACATCTATGGCAGGCATCCTCGGAGGTTGTGAGGCATGGAGAAACTAAGCAAGGAAGGTTTATATATATCTGTGGAAAGTCCAGGGTGAGAGAAGAACTCTTGTCAGTTGGAGGCCAGTAATGTTGTAGTTAATCACCTTAATTAGCATTGAATAGCTTCACCTCCTGGCTTTTTCCTGCCTGGGGGGATCCTTTGTTCACAGTCGTTAGCTGCCCCTGGTCGATTCATGTCTGGAACTCTTCTTTTTTCAGAGTGTTGCTTCTTATTTACTGTTCTGACTTTGGAGTTTTTAAATACTGGTAGCCAGATTTTGTTCATTTCCATGGTTTCCTCCTTTCTGTTGAACTTGTCCACATGCTTGTGAATTTCAATGGCTTCTCTGTATAGTCTGACAAGATAGTTGTTGGAGTGATATTTGCCCTGATATGGGTTGGATTCCATGTTTAAATGCCAAGCAAAGCTAAATAAATGGAAATTGCATATTCTTGGTTCCTAACAGAAGATGCTGATTGGCCCCCGGGGTCACCTGATCAGCCAGATTGCCCAGGAAGCCGGCCAAGACCTGATGAACGCTTTCCTGTGCGATGTCCGCCTGAAGCTCTGCGTCCACCTGAAGGAGTAAAACACCCATTGGTTTGGAAATTACAGAATGGGTCCAGGTTTATGAATGGGGAAGGCGCACGAAACCCGGAAGTGTCTGTGCGCAAAAGTGCCGTGCCTCTATGACAGCCTCAAGCCCATTGGCTGCGCTTTGGGAGAAATTGGGGAGTGTTGCGCCTGCGCATAAGAGTTCGCCTTGACCGCTGTGTTCTCGGACTCTGCTCAAGGCCATAGAGACACATGGTCGCACGTTTGTCCTCCACATCTGGCTCTCATTTGAAGGCGTGCTAGAAAACAAAACAAAAAAATTATCTACACATCTCTATTTGTGAATACATATGTACTAGTATAGACATATATTAGCTGGCTAATACAGATGTTGGTCAATAAAAATACTTTTATAATATATATATCTGTACTGTATGTCTATGCAAATAATAATAATAATTGTATTTGTTATGCTGGGATACAACACAGGTAAAACAGCCAGATAAACACAATACTATATAAAATACACGCACACACATATATAATAAACATACGCTGTGTGTGTATGTGTGTGTGTGTGTGTGTGTATATATATATACAGTAGAGTCTCACTAATCCAAGCCTCGCTTATCCAAGCCTCTGGATAATCCAAGCCATTTTTGTAGTCAATGTTTTCAATATATCATGATATTTTGGTGCTAAATTCATAAATACAGTAATTACAACATAACATTACTGTGTATTGAACTACTTTTTCTGTCAAATTTGTTGTCTAACATGATGTTTTGGTGCTTAATTTGTAAAATCATAACCTAATTTGATGTTTAATAGGCTTTTCCTTAATCCCTCCTTATTATCCAAGTTACTCGCTTATCCAAGCTTCTGCCGGCCCGTTTAGCTTGGATAAGTGAGACTCTACTATATATATATAATATACACATAATAAAGTATGTGTGTGTGTGTGTGTGTATATATATATATATATATATATACACACACACATAATACATAATATAGTGTGTGTGTGTATGTATATATATATATATATATATATATATACACACACACACACACACATAATACATATATAGTAATATAATAATAGTAATAATAAACTTTATTTGTATCCCAATGATAGATAAGGATACATATGAATAATTTTATTTGTTATGGTACAGTACAACACAGTTAAAACATTCAGATAAACACAATACCATATAAAAGACATATATACATGTGTGTGTATATACATGGTCTTGTGTTTATCTGGGTGTTTATACACACACCTATATACACAGACAAATATATACATATATGTAGTGTGTGTATATAGATATGTGTATGTATGTTTTGTATAGTCTTGTGTTTATCTGGGTGTTTATACACACACATATCTATAATACACATATGTAATATTTATAATGTATAGTACAAAGATTAAAACAATACTGATAGATAAGGATACATTATATACACACACATGTAGTATAAAACAATGCTGAGATATGGATACATTATATCGATATATATATGCAAACACACATACACATATGTAGTGTGTGTGTATATATAATACATCTATAGTACAAAGATTAAAACATAATTAGTAGATATGAATACATTGTGTACATATACACACATGATACACATATGTAGTGTGTATATAATATGAAGATAACAATATTGATAAATATGGATACATTATATATATATATATACACACACACATATGTTGTGCATATATATATATATATTACGTGTATAGTACAAACTTTAAAACAATACTTGTAGATAAAGATATATTTTATATATATATTATAGTTTTTATAGTTTTTATTGTTTTAATCTACAGTTGTATGTTTTTGATTTAAATATGTGATATATTATTATATATGTAAGGCATTGAATTTTGCCATTTATCATGTTGTAAACCGCTTTGAGTCCCCCCAGGGGTGAGAAAAGCAGTATAGAAATGCAGATGATGATGATGATGATGATGATGATGATGATAATAATATACACACACATAATACACATATGTACATTGACAAAATTACGATCTGCCAGTTGCAAAAGGCCACCCGACTGGGATCTTCGCGCATCATCCGAAAATACATTACACAGTCCTAGACACTTGGGAAGTGTTCGACTTGTGATTTTGTGATACGAAATCCAGCATATCTATCTTGTTTACTATGTCATACAATAATAATAATAATCCAAAAATACATTACACAGTCCTAGACACTTGGGAAGTGTTCGACTTGTGATTTTGTGATACGAAATCCAGCATGTCTATCTTGTTTGCTGTGCCATACAATAAAATAAAATAATAATATATATATACACACACACATAATACACATATGTAGTGTGTGTATATATAAAATACATGTATAGTACAAAGATTAAAACAGTACTGATGGATAAAAATATATATTAACCAGGTACTGAGGCATATGAACGTTATGTATGTATATTATTTTATTTATTTACTAGCTGTGCCCGGCCACGCGTTGCTGTGGCGAAGTATCGTGGTATGGGAAATAAAGTATTGAGGAATTGGTGGTAGTTAAGGTAAAGGGTCCCCTGGGCTGAGTGGGTTGCTAGGAGACCAAGTGAGCTGAGCTTAGCCTTCTAACTGGCAGCAATTGGATAAAAACAATTATTCCTCTCCCTCTAATTAGGAATTTATTTTTCTTTTCTTTTTGTTGTATCAACCTAGAGGCATGGATGAGGGGTTGTGATGTCAATTTTCAAGGTTGTGGGGTGTTTACTTTTGTTGTTTTGTCCGCTGCCTTGATGCTATCACTCTTTTATATATATAGATTTATTATTTACATAACTTTTACCCCGCCTTTCTCTCCGAGGAGACTCAAAGCGGCTTACAGTAAATAGGCAAAAATTCAATGCCTAAAAACAATGTAAAAACAACAATTCAGATAAAACAATCTACTATGCACATAAAGATGTCAATATGAGGAAACCTCTATGTCCTGGACACCCATAGGGTCGCTGTGGATCCGGAAGTGTGTATGCTCCCCTTTTGCTCTGGTCTCTTTGTCCCGGAGGGGGCGTGGCCAGCGTGGCGTGGGGGAGGCCAGAGCCGGCGGCTGCGTCACGGGCGTGCGTGCCGGGCGTCGCGGCGCATGCGCAGGAGGGGGCTTTGGGGAGCGGCCGAGCCGGCTCGAGGAGAAGGGGGCCCGACGGCGGCGGAGCGCGGCGGCGGCGCCATGAGGGCCGGACGGTGAGGGAAGGACGCGGCCCCAACCGCCTCTCCTTCGGCCTAAGCGCCCCCCACAGCCCTGGGGCCCCTTGGGGGAAGGGTGGAGAACGGAGGCCGTGAATGAACCCAGGAGCTGAGGGGCCTCCAGGCCGTGGCTTGGCTCTCCTGGGCCTTAGTAGGCCTCACTTTCTCTTGAAGGCCCAACAGCCTTCTCCCTGCAGAAGGGCATTATTATATTTTAGTATTTCATTCAGAGCCCCCAATAGCCTTCCCTCTGTATAATACTATTATATTTCTTTCATTTGGAGCCCCCAATAGGCTTCCATCTGTATATTATTATTATATTTCTTTCATTTGGAGCCCCCAATAGCCTTCCCTCTGTATATTATTATTATATTTCTTTCATTTAGAGCCCCCAATAGCCTTCCCTCTGTATAATACTATTATATTTCTTTCATTTGGAGCCCCCAATAGCCTTCCCTCTGTATATTATTATTATATTTCTTTCATTTAGAGCCCCCAATAGCCTTCCCTCTGTATAATACTATTATATTTCTTTCATTTGGAGCTCCCAATAGCCTCCTTTCTGTATATTATTATTATTATTATTATTATTATTATATTTTTAATTTGGAGCCTCCAATAGCCTTCCATCTATATATTATTATTATATTTCTTTCATTTGGAGCCCCCAATAGCCGCCTTTCTGTATATTATTATTATATTTCTTTCATTTGGAGCCCCAATAGCCTTCTTTCTGTAAATTATTATATTTCATTTAGAGCCCCCAATAGCCTTCCATCTGTATATTACTATTATTATTATATTTTATTTTTAATTTGGAGCCTCCAATAGCCTTCCCGCTATAGATTATTACTATATTTCTTTCATTTGGAGCCCCCAATAGCCTTCCATCTGTATATTATTATTATATTTCTTTCATTTAGAGCCCCCAATAGCCTTCTCTCTGTATAATACTATTATATTTCTTTCATTTGGAGCCCCCAATAGCTGCCTTTCTGATTATTATTGTTGTTGTTGTATTTTCTCTTTCATTTGGAGCCTCCAGTAGCCTTTCTGTATATTATTATTATTATTATATTTTATTTTTCGTTTGGAGCCTCCAATAGCCTTCTTTCTGTATATTATTATTATTATATTTTTCATTTGGAGCCCCCAATAGCCTTCTTTCTGTTTATTATTATTATTATTATTATTATTATTATTATTATTATTGTTATTGTTATTTTATTATGACAGAGCAAACAAGATATATATGTTGGATTTCGTATCACAAAATCACAAGTCGAACACTTCCCAAGTGTCTAGGACTGTACTATTATTATTATTACTATATTTTCTCTTTCATTTGGAGCCCCCAATAGCCTTCTTTCTCATTATTATTATTATTATTATTATATTTTTTCATTTGGAGCCCCAATAGCCGCCTTTCTGTTTATTATTATTATTGTTATTATTATTATATTTTCTCTTTCATTTTGGAGCCCCCAGTAGCCACCTTTCTATATATTATTATTGTAGTTGTATTTTCTCTTTCATTTTGGAGCCCCCAGTAGCCACCTTTCTATATATTATTATTATTGTTGTTCTTAAATTGAGGTGTGAATGTTACAAATGGCCATCTTGATTAGCATTGAATGGCCTTGCAGATTCGAAGCCTGGCTGCTTCCTGCCTGGGAACACGAATCAAGGAATACGAAAAGCCTTCAGACTAATTCAACCAGAGAAGTCAGCCAATGCAGAGCACTTCATGAATCAACCTGGACACAGCATATTATTTGGAAACATATTATTGGAGCTCCCTGTGGCGCAGTGTGTTAAACCCTTGTGCTGGCAGGACTGATGACCTCAAGGTTGGGTTGCCTACCTGAAGGTTGCCAGTTCGAATCCAACCTGGGGGAGAGCGCAGATGAGCTCCCTCTATCAACTCCATATGAGGACATGAGAGAAGCCTCCCAGAAGGATTGTAAAAACATCAAAACATCCCCTGGGCAACGTCCTTGCAGACAGCCAGTTCAATCATTCCAGAAGCGACTTGCAGTTTCTCAAGTCGATTCTGACACGGGGGAAAAAATGAGAACACAGAAATGCTGGACCACTCTTAACAATCACCATGTCTGTCTACACAGGGAAGCCATTGAAATCCATAAGCATGTGGACAATTTCAACAAAAAGGAAACCATGAAAATGAACAATATTTGGCAACTAGTATTAAAAAACTAGAATCAGGACTCAGTTAAGAACAACACTCAGAAAACAGGGTAATTCCCAACAGGAAACAGTTAGGTTAACACCAATTAACACCTCCAACAAAGGATTCCCCCAAGCAGGAAGCAGCCAGGCTTTGAAGCGTCAACATTCGCATTTGCCTCAGACAGACAAGAGTTCTTTCTCCCACCCTGGACTTTCCACAGATATATAAGCCCCACTTGCCTCGTTTCCAACAAATCTCACAACCTCTGAGAATGCCTGCCATAGATGTGGGCAAAACATCAGGAGAGAATGCTTCTGGAACATGGCCAGAGAGCTTAGAAAACACACAGCAGCCCAATAATAATAATAATATCCAGCATATCTATCTTGTTTGCTGTGTCATACTATGTCATTGTGTCAATAATAATAATAATAATTTGTCTCTTTCATTTATTTACTACTATTTATTTACTACATTTATATCCTGCTCTTCTCACCCCGAAAGGGACTCAGAGCGGCTTACAAATCAAATGTACATACAATATATTGTTAGCATAGCACAATATAAGCAATTAAATTACTATGTTGTACTATATAATTGTATGGTAATATTATTAGTAATATTACATATAATATATAATGTATAATTAATTAGTATAATGTATTATTAATTAGTATAATATTGTATTATAATATTATTAATATTGGGAGCCTCCTAGTATTCCTATTTAGTTTCATTGGGAGCCCCCCTATAACTCTGTTTTTTGTGACTCAGAATCCCTTAAAAGCCCTAATTCACTTTCATTGGGAGCCCCCCAAATGGCCTTCTTTCTGTATACTATACCATAATAATAATTATTATTATTATTATTTTCTTTCCTTTGGAGCCCCCCAAACAGCCTGTTTCTGGTCAAGTGTTTCATTTTCAGCTCCCAAATGATCCTCTTTTCCGACCCATTAGTCCTTCAAATTCAAGGCCTTAAAAAAAATCCCAACACAAAGCATAAATATTATAATATCAGTAAACATCACTGCGATCTTTTTTTGAGGCCTTAAAGGCACTGCCCTCCATTTTGGTTGAGAAACAGGGACAAAATGTCAGCAAAGGGATATCGGGTGCATCTGCGCTGTATAATTAATGCAGTTTGATACTGCTTTAACCACAATGGCTCTATGCTATGGGATTCTGGGAGTTGTAGTTGTATGAGACTTTTTCTGCCAAAGAGGGCTGACGCCGCATTGAATGACAGCTCCCATGATTCCATAGCAATTAAAACGGGGTCAGATTGCATTCATTCTAGATGCTTTTAAATATGTTAGTGGCCCACATTTGGAGGAAGACAGAATGTAAAGGTATCAGATAATGCAGTTTTAAAAATACAGTAGAGTCTCACTTATCCAAGACTCGCTTATCCAAGGTTCTGGATTATCCAATGCATTTTTTGTAGTGAATGTTTTCAATATATCATGATATTTTGGTGCCAAATTCGTAAATACAGTAATTACAACATAACATTTCTGTGTATTGAACTACTTTTTCTGTCAAATTTGTTGTATAACATGATGTTTTGGTGCTTAATTTGTAAATTCATAACCTAATTTGATGTTTAATAGGCTTTTCCTTAATCACTCCTTATTATCCAAGATATTCGCTTATCCAAGGTTCTGCCGGCCCATTTAGCTTGGATAAGTGAAACTACTGTATCTTTGAAATGGACAGACAAAATGTCCGAATGAAAGTACCATAGATGATAATAATAATAATAATAATAATAATGGCTAATATTACAGTAAGACCTCTGTATCTTTGGAGGATATGTCACCAGAAATTCATTATTATTATTATTATTATTATTATTATTACTACTACTACTACTATTACTACTACTACAGTATGGCTCCTGTGTCCTTGGATGATATGTTGTCAGAAATGTGTTATTGTTGTTATTGTTATTATCCTCATCATAATTGTATGGCCCCTGTGTCTTTGTAGGATATGTTGTTATTATTATTATTATTATTTTATTATGACACAGCAAACAAGATAGACATGCTGGATTTCGTATCACAAAATCACAAGTCGGGCACTTCCCAAGTATCTAGGACTGTGTGATGTATTTTCGGATGATGTGTGCAGATCCTAGTAGGGTGGCCTTTTGCAGTTGGCAGATCGTAATTTTGTCAATGTCTATTATTATTATTATTATTATTATTAAGCAGAGGCTGTATTGTCGAAGGCTTTCATGGCCGGGATCACGTTGTTGTATGTTTTCCGGGCTGTATGGCCATGTTCCAGAAGTATTCGCTCCTCATATATTCTCTCACAAACTCTGAGGATGCCTGCCATAGATGTGGGCGAAACGTCAGGAGAGAATACTTCTGGAACATGGCCATACAGCCCGGAAAATATACAACAACAGAGGCTGTATGAGCCATCTGTTGGGAGGGATCGGATGGTGTCTTCCTTTATTGGTCTTGGCCCCATTTTAGCCATCTGATAATTATTATTATTAATAATTAATTATTAATTATTAATATAATAATAATAATAATTGTTATTTATGGCAGAAAGGGGTTGAACTGGATGGCCCTTAGGATCCTCTTCCAGATTTATGATTCTCTGCTGCTGTTGCTGTTGTTGTTGTTACCCTTGTGTTGAGGAATACATTGCCAGAGATCCAAAATTATGGATAATTCCAAACTCCTATTAAAATGAAGGCGATTTGGTCCCAAAATACCATATGAACCATCCTGGAGGGCTTAGAAAATGCCTTGAAGGGACATATTTCATTGGATGTTCATGAATGAAGCTGTGGGGTTGTTATATGTATTCCGGGCTGTATGGCCATGTTCCAGAAGTATTCTCTCCTGACGTTTCGCCCACATCTATGGCAGGCATCCCCAGAGGTTGTGAGGTTGTGTACTTCTGGAACATGGCCATACAGCCTGGAATACATACAACAACCCTGTGATCCCGGCCATGAAAGCCTTCGACAACACAATGAAGCTGTGGTTTACAATGAACCCCATTGAGATGAAGGACTTCCAGTCCTTGAGTATCACAGAGTTGTATTGGAGATCCTAGAAAGTGTCTGGAAAGGATATGGTTTGGATAAATTGAACCATGGATAAGAGTGAAACGAAGGGCTTTGGATGCCATGGAGTTGCACTGGAAGACCTAGAAAATGCCTATTTTATTGGGCATAGATAAATAAAAACTGTGGGTAAGGTTGACTTGATTATTTTATACCAGTTAGGAGATTCTTGGTTGGCTTTGTGTGTTTGCGATTTCTGCAATTAATAATAATAATAATAATAACTTTATTTTTATACCCCGCCTCTATCTCCCCAAAGGGGACTCAGGGCGGCTTACATGGGGCCAAGCCCGAATAAAAACAGTAGCAGTATAAAACACAGCAGTAGACTAAAACATGCACAATTTAAAAATTTAAACATTAGCCAATAAAATTAAGGCAGTCCAGAGAGAGCATAGTAGTCTAGGCTAGATATCCTTTGAGGTCCCTTCCGACTCTCATTTTGTGTCCTTTTCCTCCTTTCTGACCCCTTTAAAGAAGCAGCCTTTGCACACAGACCGTGTCCTCGGAAAATTCCTCGCTTTTGGGCCTTGAGGGCCTTTGTGTCCTTTTGCTTTTATTAAAACGGCGCAGTGGCGGCTTCCATTCCTGTCCTTTGCTTGAAGGCCTTTCCCCCTTTTTTCATCTCCTTTGCGCCTGGCTGGAAAAGCCAGTTCCGTTGATGGCTTCTCTTTCTGTCTAGCTGTCCTTTCTTCTTTCCATTTTGGGCTTGCAAAGAACAGGGTAAGAATGGGAAGCCATTGAGAGTTATAGTATCACATGCGTAGAAAGTTATAGTACCAATTATGGGATGTTATTGGGCATACCTTTATAGTAAGCTGTAGGACCACCTTTATAGGATGTTACAGAGCCGCCTTTATAGGAAGTTGTAAAGCCACCTTTACAGGAAGTTTTAGGGTCACCTTTGTGGGAATTTACAGGGCGTCTTTATAGGAAGTTATAGGGCCACCTTCATATTATGTTATAGGGCCACCTTTATATTATTTTATATATTTATACATTTATATCCTGCTCTTCTCACCCCGAAGGGGACTCAGAGCAGCTTACAAATCAAATGAACATACAGTATATTACTGTATATACTTGAGTATAAGCCTAGTTTTTCAGCCCTTTTTTAGGACTGAAAAAAAAAACCTCCTCGGCTTATACTCTGGTGAGGATCATGGTGGGCTTATATTCAGGTTGGCTTATAATCAAGTATATATGGTATATTTATTATTTTTCTCTATTATTATTGGTATTGTTACATTTATTATTTTACTCTATTGTTGTTACTTTTACATTTATTTTACTCTATTTTTATTATTATTAATACATTTATTATTTTGCTCTATTATTACATTTATTATTTCACTTTATTATTGTTGAAAGGATACATAAGCACATTTACATTGAAGAAGATGAAAATAATGATTTAATCAGTTGAACAGTACTATCTTAAATTACAGTTTGATGTAAAGATTCAAAAACATTTAAATTACTGATGCCTCAATTAATGTAATTTTATTGGTATCTTGGATTATACTGGAGTCAATGTTTTCCCAGTTTTTTTGTGGTAAAATTAGGTGCCTCGGCTTATATTTGGGTCGGCTTATACTCGAGTATATACGGTATTAGCATAGCACAATATAAGCATTAAATTACTATATTGTACTATATCATTATATGATAATATTAGTAATAGTACATTTAATATATAATTAATATTATTATATTGTATTATTAGTAGTATAACATTGTATTCCATTATAATATTATTATCAATATTATATTATAGGATGTTATAGGGCCACCTGAGCCACCTTTATAGGAAATTATAAGACCATCTTCATAAGAAGTTATAGGAACACTTTCATAGTAAGATACCACCACCTTTATAGGATGTTGGGCCACCTTTATAGGAGCTTATAGGATGGTATAGGGCCATCTTCATAGGACATTAAAGGGCCACATGTATAGGAAGTGATAGGACCACCTTTATAGGACGTTATAGGGTCACCTTTGTAGGAAGTTACAGGGCCCCTTTATAGGAAGTTATAGGGCCACCGTCATATTATGTTATAGGGCCAACTTTATAGGATATTATAGGAAATTATAGGCCTACCTTTAAGTACTGTATATACTCGAGTATAAGCCTAGTTTTTCAGCCCTTTTTAGGACTAAAAAAGCCCCCCTCGGCTTATATTCGGGTGAGGATCCTGGTTGGCTTGTATTCGAGTTGGCTTATACTCAAGTATATATGGTACATTTATTATTTTTCTCTATTACTATTGGTATTATTACATTTATCATTTTACTCTATTATTATTACATTTATTATTTTACTCTATTATTCTTGCTATTATTACATTTATTTTACTCGATTTTTATTATTATTAATACATTTATTCATTGATATTATTATTACATTTTTTCTACTCTATTTATTATTACATGTATTATTTTCCTGTATTTATTATTATTATTACATGTATTATTTTACTCTATTATTATTAAAAGAATACATAAGCACATTTACATTGAAAAAGATGAGAATAATGATTTAATCAGAGTTATACAGTCTTATCTTAAATTAGAGCTTGATGTAAATACAGTAGAGTCTCACTTATCCAACACTCGCTTATCCAAGTTTCTGGATTATCCAACGCATTTTTGTAGTCAATGTTTTCAATACATCGTGATATTTTGGTAAATTCAGTAATTACAACATAACATTACTGCGTATTGAACTACTTTTTCTGTCAGATTTGTTGTATAACATGATGTTTTGGTGCTTAATTTGTAAAATCATAACCTAATCTGATGTTTAATAGGCTTTTTCTTAATCTCTCCTTATTATCTAACATATTCGCTTGTCCAATGTTCTGCCAGGCCGTTTATGTTGGATAAGTGAGACTCTACTGTATTATTACATGTATTATTTTACTCTATTATTATTAAAAGGATACATTGAAAAAATGAGAATAATGATTTAATCAGAGTTAGTCTTACCTTAAATTAGAGCTTGATGTAAATATTCAAAAACATTTAACCTACTGATGCCTCAATTAATGTAACATTTTGGTATCTATTTTTATTTCTGACATTACTCACCCTCGGCTTATACTCGAGTCAATGATTTCCCAGTTTTTTTGGTGGTAAAATTAGATGCCTTGGCTTATATTCGGATCGGCTTATATTCGGTAAATTAAATTAATTGCTACGAGACGAAGGAAATTTAGAGTAAGTGCATCATTGGAAGAATGAAGAATGATTACCCAGCGCTGTTTCCGGCGTTGTTTGATCAGGCCCATCTGGATGGCCTCAAGGGAGCCCTACAGGCTGGATTCTAACCCGCTTCCTGTCTTTCCTCTTTTCCAGCGCGCAGAGGAAGGCGGCCCCCAGCTGCTAGCGGCCTCCTGCCATGCTGGCCTGCCTCCCGGGACCCAGCGACCTCTCCTCCCCGCTGCTTTCTTACCCGCAGATGAACACTGGACTTCGGAAATGTGAGTGGCCCCCGGATGTTATGTTCTGGGCCCCCCATCTGTGTGGCATTCACCTGGGACGGTCATATTTATCCCTATTATTTCCTGTTTAATTCTGCGGTCCTACTTTGAAAGGAGTTGTTCTACTCCAGAAACTTCCTTTTCTGTAGATGCCACAAACTAGGTTGAATTGGTCGAGACTCAATTATGAGGTATACATTGGAAAACTAGAGCTAAATGTGTTATTGCAAGATATTTTTGCAGTTTCATAAACATTTCCCATGTTTTTATGATAGAACCAGTTAGGAAATAACATTTATAACCCAGGAACAGAAATTGTGTTACCTGGTATATTGAAAACCATTGTGTATGGATGGGTTCCAATATAGAAAATAACTACATATACATACATACATGCATTATATCTTTTAGTGCTAGGACTGAAAATGACTGAAGAAGATATATATCTGTTTTTTAACCATATTATGCCTAGGATGGTATCCAATATTGAAAATGACTGTGTATGTGTTAAGTTATGTTTGTGTGTGTGTGTGTATAAAATTTTAGCCCTAGGATGAGTTCTAATATTGGAAATATCGAGTAGTGGGATAGAATCCAATACTGCAAATAACTGCGCATATATCTATATCTATATATTATTCCTAGAATGGGATCCAATACTGAAAATAGCTGTGTATATGTGTGTGTATGTATACACACACACACACACACACACATATATATATATATCCTAGGATGGGAACTAATAATAGAAATAACTGCCCACACACACACACACACACACACACACATATATATATAAAGTATTAAAAATGTATATTATAGTCCTGGGATTGGATCCAGTACTGAAAATAACTGCATATTTGTGTGTTTATGTGTGTGTGTGTGTATATATATATATATCCTAGGATGGGAACTAATAATAGAAATAACTGCCCACACACACACACACACACACACACATATATATACAGTATTAAAAATGTATATTATAGTCCTGGGATTGGATCCAGTACTGAAAATAACTGCATATTTGTGTGTTTATGTGTGTGTGTGTGTATATATATACACACAAACACACACACACACAAACACACACACACATACATATATATATATATATACACACACACACATACACACAAACACACACATATTTCAGTTCTAAGATGGGTTCTAATAATGGAAATAACTGCGTGTATATGTTTTTAAAATCTATATGAGTCCTAGAATGAGATCCAATTCTGACAATAACTCTATTTTATAAATATGTGTGTGTGTATGTATGTATGTGAGGTGTGTGCATGTGAGATGATATATATATATATATATCTTAGTCCTGAAATGGGGCAGCTAGGCTGTTAGAAACTGTGGGAGTTGAAGTCCAGAACACCTGGAGGGCTGACATTGTCCCATGTGTGATGCAGAGGTTAGATAATTCTGTTACGAGTTTGGGGTTTTCCTCCCAATGTGTTGAAAGTGGGCTCCTTTGTTGTTCTTGCGGGAAGGCACTGGCTGTTTGCGGAGTCAGTGTTGATGGCTTTTCTCTTTCTCTCTCTCTCTTCTTTTTCTCTGCCGCCTTTCTCCCCTCTGTCTCTCTCTGTCTGCTTCCTCCTTGCCCTTCCCGCCTTCTCTTCTTCTTCCCGTTTCTCTTTATTCTCCCCTTCCTCAAACACCAAACAATACCAGGGGACACTACACAGAAAATGAGAGCTGCACAGCACCCTACTCCAGCCGAGTTGGACGCGTATGCTAAGAAGGTGGCCAACCACCCTCTGACTATCAAAATTTTCCCCAACAGCGTCAAAGTCCCGCAGCGGAAACACGTCCGCCGCACCGTCAACGGGCTGGACACCTCGGGGCAGCGCTACAGCCCCTACCCACCCTCCTCCTCCTCGTCTTCGTCCTCCTCCTCCTCCTCCTTGCCGCAGGCCGCCACCAAAACGGGACTCCTGGCCATCGTCCGGCCCGCGGCCAAAGGCATCGTCAAGGACTTTGACGGGACCCGGAGCTCCTCCCGCCTCTTGGCCCCGTCGGAAGCCATGATGAACCCGCCCCCCTACGCGGCACCCAGCACTTTAAGCCACCACCCGCAACAGGCGGCGGCCGTGGCGGCTTTGGCCCGGCATCAGCAGCAGCAACAACAGCAGCAGCAGCAACATCTCCACGCCCAGAGCATGGCGCACGCGGTTTTGCAGCCGCAGCTCCCGCCGCCGCAACACCCGGGAAACCACTTGCTCCCGCAGCAGCAACCTCCGCCGCCACCACCTTCCTTGCACGGCGGGGGCCGCAAGATGTCGGACGCGGACGCCCCGCCGAACGTCACCGTCTCTACCTCGACTATCCCCCTCTCGATGGCCGCCACGCTGCAACAGAGCCAGCCGCCGGACCTGAGCAGCATCGTCCACCAGATCAACCAGTTCTGCCAGGCCCGGGCAGGCTCCAGCGCTACCTCAGTCTGCGAGGGGCAGATCGCCAACCCCAGCCCCATCAGCCGCAACCTCCTGATCAGCGCCAGCACCCGGGTCTCGGCGCACATGCCTTCCTGCGGGGTCAACGACCACAGGGCCGGCCCTCCGTCCGCGTACCAAAGCGACATGAAGCAGGCGGTGGCCGCAGCTTGGAACCACCACCAACTCTCACACTTGCAGCAAATGTGCGGCGGAGGCGGCGGGGGTGGTGAAACCATGGGGTTGATGGGGAAGCCCCCCGGACCCCGGGAGCAGCAGGGTTTCGGCGGCAAGGTCCCCGGCGGATACCCCGTGGAACTGTGCATGGGCCAGCCGTTCAACGTGAAGCCGCCGCTGGAGAAGCCCACCCCGTCGCCGCCGGTCAACGGCCTCCCGTACGCCAACGGGCATTACTTCCCACCCCTGTGGAATAACATTCTGCCCACCCCGAACAGCGACAGCTCGGGCTCCCAGGACCTGGCCATGCCTTTCCACGGAGCCATAGACTGCCCGGCCGGACAGCACTACCGAGCGGCCCCCAACGGCGGGAACAACAACGGCGGGATGCCGGCCATGGAGTACCTGAGCGGCGGGGACTTCCAGCATCATCCCTGCCTCCGGGAGCCTGCTCCACCACCGCCGGGAGGGATGGCGCTGGGCAAAGCGGGGCGCCCCGCCATGAACCGGGCGCCCGCCGAACCCGCCGACAGCCGAAGCCTTCATATTCAGCACCCAGGGTATAGATAAAGGCCGCCCAAGCCGGTTGGTTCTTACTGACACATGTCAAGGCAGACATAGGCAAACTTGGGTCCTCCCTCTGGATGTTTTGGACTGCGGCTCCCATCATTCCTAACAGCCTCAGGCCCTTTCCTTTTCCCCCTCCGCCGCGTAAGCGGCGGAGGGGGAAAAGGAAGGGGCCTGAGGCTGTTAGGAATGATGGGAGTCGCAGTCCAAAACATCCAGCAGGCCCACATTTGCCCATGCCTGTGTTAAGGAATTTTAAAAAGTGATATAGGGGGTTAGTTAGACTTCATTTGAATTAATAAGCAAAGCACGTGGCCGTGTGAATCCTTTTGAGATTTATCGCCTTGTTTTTTAAGATGCAAACTTCGGTGATCGTTATCATTAGCCTTGAGTTTTGTCATGACATTTTGAGTCCATCCCCTCCTTTGATAGCCAAGAACATCCTGCATGTGACAGAACAAGAGACAACGTCCTCTAGAGCAGTGGTTCTCATAAATAATAATAATAATAATTCTCAAGCTGTGAGTCCCCAGATGTTTTGGCCTTACAACGTCCTCTAGAGCAGTGGTTCTCATAAATAATAATAATAATAATTCTCAAGCTGTGAGTCCCCAGATGTTTTGGCCTTAACAACGTCCTCTAGAGCAGTGGTTCTCATAAATAATAATAATAATTCTCAAGCTGTGAGTCCCCAGATGTTTTGGCCTTACAACGTCCTCTAGAGCAGTGGTTCTCAAGCTGTGAGTCCCCAAATGTTTTGGTTTTACAACGTACTCTAGAGCAGTGGTTCTCATAAATAATAATAATAATAATAATTCTCAAGCTGTGAGTCCCCAGATGTTTTGGCCTTGAAATCCCAGAAATCCCAGCTATTTCTGGGAGTTGAAGGCCGAAACATCTGGGGATCTACTAATTAATGTAGATTAATTAATTAATGCTGTCTGTTCAAATAAATGGGAAAAGGATGGAAGCAGGTTTACCCTCGCACTGTGTGAATCGGTGGAAATTGGTTTCCCTTGGTCTTGAGAAAATAGGTGGAAATGGGTTGAGAAAATAGATTTATAGTAGTCTCACTTATCCAAGCTAAACGGGCCGGCAGAAGCTTGGATAAGCGAATATCTTGGACAATAAGGAGGGATTAAGGAAAAGCCTATTAAACACCAAATCAGGTTATGATTTTATAAATTAAGCACTCAAACATAATGTTGTACAACAAATTTGACAGAAAAAGTACTTCAATACGCAGTAATGTTATGTTGTAATTACTGTATTTATTAATTTAGCACCAAAATATATTGAAAACATTGACTACAAAAATGGCTTGGATAATCCAGAAACTTGGATAAGTGAGGCTTGGATAAGTGAGACTCTACTGTAGGTGGAAATGGGTTGAGAAAATAGATTTACTATCGTTTTGAGAGAATAGATTAAGTTGAGGCTTGCCCTTGTTCTAAGCAAAAAAAATATATATATGGATTTAGTCGCATTTTGGTAAAATAGATGGAAAGAGAAGGGTCTGCTCACATTCTGAGCCAATAACACAAGCCAACAAGTATTCATTATTTATTATTATTATTATTATTATTATTATTATTATTTTCATAAATAAATAATGTATTTTCCATCAGGTGGCACAGCGTGTCAAAATGCTGAGCTGCTGAACTTGCGGACCGAAAGGTCGCAGGTTCAAATCTGGAGTGAGCACCCGCTGTTAGCCCCAGCTTCTGCCAAACTAGCAGTTTGAAAACAGGCAGATGTGAGTAAATCAATAGGTACAGTTCCGGCGGGAAGGTAACGGCGCTCCAGGCAGTCATGCCTATCTCCAC
>NW_026943818.1:21750723-21760723 GCF_035594765.1 Anolis carolinensis
GTTCGACTTGTGATTTTGTGATATGAAATCCAGCATATCTATCTCGTTTGCTGTGTCATACAATAACAATTATTATTATTATTATTATTATTATTATTATTATTATTATTATTATTCGGCTTAGAAATGGAGATGAGCACCAACCCCCAGAGTCAGACATGACTGGACTTAATGTCAGGGGAAACCTTTACCTTTGACTAAGATTAATGAATATATATTTTTCCTCTTCCAGACTTGCAAGGGTCTCTTTCTCTTATCCAAACATTCCCTTGATTAAGAGCGAGGGAGGCTTTGCAAAAGTAAACACACTGATAAGGGAGAAGAAAGAAATAGATCACATATTGCAAGCGATAGCCTTGACCCGATTATAAGCCGAGGGAGGCTTTTTCAGCTCATAAATAAGTATATACGGTAATATAATTTTATTTTTGTACCCGGAAGGGACTCAGGGCGACTAACGTAACGATCACTGTCAAGTTTGCAACTTAAAAAACAAAAGAACTGGATCGAAACAGCCGCTGCCTTTTTAATTATTTTACGTTTAAGAAAAGGACCGATTTCTCTCTCTGTACACTGGGCTGGGAAAGGATGGCTTGTATACACTGTAAACCGGGTGCGAATTCCACCCGGAAGTGTGGGGTTGGAGCAGCACTATGGGGCCGAGACCCACTGACCTTCTTCTCCCTCTTTAATCCCCCCTTTAATTCCCCGTTTCCTTTTTAAACGAACTAACGAAGCCTTAAGACGTCCCTCCTCCTCCTCTTTAGCAAGCATGGGTTAAACTCTTATCCGACGGGGAAGAAATACAACCGGAGTAAATAATAATGACAATAATAATAATTTCTTTTTAAAGGCAGGTCTTGTGAGCGTTAATGTCGGCGTCCGAGGATACGGTTATTTCTTAACAAATGGTAGGAACAGATCAAAAGCTGTATTTCTTCGTAGTTTGGGGCTGTAGGGGCCTCTCAATAATCCCCCCCCAAAAAATTAAAATCAAGCATTATATGAATTGGGAAATGTATCGACCTGCTGCTGTATTTTCCTTAAGCAAAAACACTCACTGGTTATAATCATTGTTGTTATTATTGATACTAATAATTAATAATTATAAACTACTGCTGCTGATGTGCTACGGGTATCCGACCGAGAACCTTTTCTCCCCGTTTCTCTCTCTTTTGGGATTTTTTTTGTTTTTGTCTGCAGGAACAGAAAAAAATAATAAAAATAAAAACGAAGGTTGGTGGTTGTCAATGGGGTGCACATGGGGAGAAAACGGGGAGCACAATGGTGTTGTAATACCACACTTTGGTCACCTGGGGGCAGGCTTTCCCCTTGGAAATACAGTAGAGCATAAGCAAATATCTTGGATTAAGGAAAAGCCTATTAAACATCAAATTAGGCTATGATTTTACAAATTAAGCGCCAAAACATCATGTTATACAACAAATTTGACAGAAAAGGTAGTTCAATACACAGTAATGCTATGTAGTAATTACATTTTTTACGAATTTAGCACCAAAATATCTTGATATATTGAAAACATTGACTATAAAAATGGCTTGGATAATCCAGAAGCTTGGATAAGCGAGACTCTACTGTATACGAGGAGCATTGCAATACGAGATATGGTCACCAGGGGTCAGGCTTCCTTTACTTTTCTTGTAAAGAGAATTTTAGATTGTGTTGAAGGTTTTCATGGCCGGAATCACTGGGTTGCTGTGAGTTTTCCGGACTGTATGTCCATGTTCCAGAAGCATTCTCTCCTGACGTTTCTCCGACATCTATGGCAGGCATCCTCAGCTTGTGAGGTCTGTTGGAAACTAGGCCAGTGGGTTTTATATAACTGGAAGGTCCAGGGTTGCCTGTTTGAGTTGCAATTGACCACCTTGATTGGCAATGAATAACCTTGCAGATTCAAAGCCTGTCTGCTCCCTGCCTGAGGGAATCCTTTGTTGAGAGGTGTTAGCTGGCCCTGATTGTTTCCTGTCTGGAATTCCCTTGTTTTCTTTACGTACTGATTTATTTAATGTCCTGACCTATTGTACTTGGTTGGCAAGTGATGTTTATCTATCTGTGGAATGTCCATAGTGAGAGAAATAGCTCTTGTCTGTTGGAGGCGAGTGTGAACGTTGCAATTGGCCGCCTTGATTAGCACTGAATAGCCTTGCCGCTTCAAAGCCTGGCTGCTTCCTGCCTGAGGGAATCCTTTGTTAGGATGTGTTAGCTGTGCCTTGATTGTATCTGTCATATTTCCTTGCTGTTTTGAAGGGGAAGCAGGCCTTTTGATGGGCTGTACTCCAACTCCCATCATCCTTATAGCTATGCAATATTATTATTATTATTATTATTATTATTATTATTTATGACACAGCAAACAAGATAGACATGCTGGATTTCGTATCACAAAATCACAAGTCGAACACTTCCCAAGTGTCTAGGACTGTGTGATGTATTTTCGGATGATGCGTGCAGATCCCAGTAGGGTGGCCTTAATTATTATTATTATTATTATTATTATTATTATTATTATTATTATTATTAATTATCTGTAAATACACTCCCGTGAATCCTCCCAAGGCCTCTTCCAGGCGGGTTCATGCCTGCTGTGTTCGGATCCCAGACGCCGGCTTTATTTAAAACCGGTGCTAAAAATAGGCCGCCTTGATTGGGATGAGGCTAATTGGGGTTGCCATGAGGTCACGTTGAGTGATGCAAGCGGGGCTGGGGTCTGTCGGTGCGTGAGAAACACTCCAAAGCCCATCAGGATGGTGTGTCTGCACCTCATCATGGTTTGCCGATTTGAAAGCAGATTGTTCCGTTCCTTGAGGGTGGATCCTGGGTTAGAATCTCCAGCTTTTGAGTCTCGTTTCAAACAGGAAAGTGTGGTATTCACAAGTAAATGTTTATTATTATTATTATTATTATTATTATTATTATTATTATTATTATTTGAAACACAACAAGATGAGTCCAAAGCAGACACTCTGCTGGCTGTTATATTGGATCACATGTCGGATCCTTCTCAAGTGTCTAGGACTGTGTGATGTATTATTATTATTATTATTATTATTATTATTATTATTATTATTATTATTTTCTTGTATGACACAGCAAACAAGATAGATATGCTGGATTTCGTTTCACAAAATCACAAGTCGAACACTTATTATTATTATTATTATTATTTGAAACACAACAAGATGAGTCCGTAGCAGACACTCTGCTGGCTGTTATATTGGATCACATGTTGGATCCTTCTCAAGTGTCTAGGACTGTGTGATGTATTATTATTATTATTATTATTATTATTATTATTATTATTATTATTATTAGAAACACAACAAGATGAGTCCACAGCAGACACTCTGCTGGCTGTTGTCTTGGATCACATGTCGGATCCTTCCCAAGTGTCTAGGACTGTGTGATGTATTATTATTATTATTATTATTATTATTAGAAACACAACAAGATGAGTTCGCAGCAGACACTCTGCTGGCTGTTGAATTGGATCACACGCCGGATCCTTCTCAAGTGTCTAGGACTGTGTGATTTATTATTATTATTATTATTATTATTATTATTATTATTATTATTATTATTATTTGAAACACAACAAGATGAGTTCGCAGCAGACACTCTGCTGGCTGTTGAATTGGATCACATGTCGGATCCTTCTCAAGTGTCTAGGACTGTGTGATGTATTATTATTATTATTATTATTATTATTATTATTATTATTATTATTTTCTTGTATGACACAGCAAACAAGATAGATATGCTGGATTTCGTTTCACAAAATCACAAGTCGAACACATTATTATTATTATTATTATTATTTGAAACACAACAAGATGAGTCCGTAGCAGACACTCTGCTGGCTGTTATATTGGATCACATGTTGGATCCTTCTCAAGTGTCTAGGACTGTGTGATGTATTATTATTATTATTATTATTATTATTATTATTATTATTATTATTATTATTATTAGAAACACAACAAGATGAGTCCACAGCAGACACTCTGCTGGCTGTTGTCTTGGATCACATGTCGGATCCTTCCCAAGTGTCTAGGACTGTGTGATGTATTATTATTATTATTATTATTATTATTATTATTATTATTATTAGAAACACAACAAGATGAGTTCGCAGCAGACACTCTGCTGGCTGTTGAATTGGATCACACGCCGGATCCTTCTCAAGTGTCTAGGACTGTGTGATTTATTATTATTATTATTATTATTATTATTATTATTATTATTATTATTTGAAACACAACAAGATGAGTTCGCAGCAGACACTCTGCTGGCTGTTGAATTGGATCACACGTCGGACACTTCCCAAGTTGTTGTTGTTAATTATTATTATTATTATTATTATTATTATTATTATTATTATCTCGGATGCCAGGACTCACCCTCCACTCTGCTCTCGTAATGAGACGCAATTGGTTCCCACGAAAGCTTCCTTTAAACATGCCCAAAAGTATTTGGTCTGATCATGGACTCTCAGCAGGGTTTCCCCTGGTTAGTGTTTGGATGGGAGTCCACCAATGAATACCAGATGATAGATTAGAAAGGCTGTTAGGAATTGTGGGAGTTGAAGTCCAAAACACCTGGAGGGCCAAAGTTTGCCCAGGCCTGCTTTGGAAGCTACTCTGGAGCCCTAATAATAATAATAATAATAATAATAATAATAATAATAATAATAAATCCATGTCTATCTTGTTTGCTGTGTCATACAATAAAATAATAATAATAATATAATAATAATAATTATTATTATTATTGGGAAGTGTTCGACTTGTGATTTTGTGATATGAAATCCAGCATATCTATCTTGTTTGCTGTGTCATAATAAAATAATAATAATAATAATATAATTTCTCTCTCTCACCTTTGGTTCTTCCTTCTGGGCCTCACATCTTCCGGTGTGTTGTTGTTGTTGTAATGAGTATTAATAAGGAGCCAGACAGAACGAAAGGGTCATGCATTGCTCTAAGCCCTAATGCAATTGGGGTAAGATTAGCGGAGATGCTCAGACGGATTTGGGAAGGAAAAGGAGACCTGTTTTTTCCGGGGGGAGAAACAGGAGGCGACCCCTAAATTCCCAGACTTAAGCCTGTGATTGAATTAGCCCCTTTCCTCCCGTAAGCCCCTTGTCTGGGCTCCCCAAATGTGGGTCAACTATTAAAATTTCAGCCTCAAGGCAAGGAGAAGCAAGGCCAATTTTTGCTTTTCTGGCTCCTTATTTAGGTGAATGGTGGAAATGGGAACTTTGTTTTCCTCTAAGACTGGATCTAAAAACGAGCCCTTATGTTCTTAGCTTGCCTGGATTATTTGAAAAAGTCAATGTTTTCATTGTACTAAATGCACACGGTTGTGGGTGAACTACAACTCACATCATGCCAGGTTAATCCTGAGAAACTCCATCACTACTTAAAAGTTTGTTATGTTGGGAAAGTTTGTACTGGAGGCATCATCAGTGGAGTTGAGTGTGCTCTCAAGCTGTAGGGTGAACTACAACTCCCACTATGGTGGGTCACTCCCCTCAAACCCCTCCAGTAGGTTGAGTTAGTCATGGTGGTTCTGTGGACCAAGTTTGGACCAGATCCATCACTGGTGGAAGTCACAGTTTCCATTTGTGGGTGAACTACAACTCCCAGAAAGGGAGGCTAGTTGAGTTAGTTATGGTGGTTGCCAAGTTTGGACCAGGTCTCCATCATCGGTGGTCAGTTTCTCTGGTTGTGGGTGAACTACAACTCCCAGAAAGGGAGGCCAGTTGAGTTAGTCATGGTGGTTGCCAAGTTTGGACCAGGTCCATCATCGGTGGTCGGTTTCTCTGGTTGTGGGTGAACTACAACTCCCAGAAAGGGAAGCCAGTTGAGTTAGTCATGGTGGTTGCCAAGTTTGGACCAGGTCCATCATCGGTGGTCAGTTTCTCTGGTTGTGGGTGAACTACAACTCCCAGAAAGGGAGGCCAGTTGAGTTAGTCATGGTGGTTGCCAAGTTTGGACCAGGTCCATCATCGGTGGTCGGTTTCTCTGGTTGTGTGTGAACTACAACTCCCAGAAAGGGAAGCCAGTTGAGTTAGTCATGGTGGTTGCCAAGTTTGGACCAGGTCCATCATCGGTGGTCGGTTTCTCTGGTTGTGTGTGAACTACAACTCCCAGAAAGGGAGGCCAGTTGAGTTAGTCATGGTGGTTGCCAAGTTTGGACCAGGTCCATCATCGGTGGTCGGTTTCTCTGGTTGTGGGTGAACTACAACTCCCAGAAAGGGAAGCCAGTTGAGTTAGTCATGGTGGTTGCCAAGTTTGGACCAGGTCCATCATCGGTGGTCAGTTTCTCTGGTTGTGGGTGAACTACAACTCCCAGAAAGGGAGGCCAGTTGAGTTAGTCATGGTGGTTGCCAAGTTTGGACCAGGTCCATCATCGGTGGTCAGTTTCTCTGGTTGTGGGTGAACTACAACTCCCAGAAAGGGAGGCCAGTTGAGTTAGTCATGGTGGTTGCCAAGTTTGGACCAGGTCCATCATCGGTGGTCGGTTTCTCTGGTTGTGGGTGAACTACAACTCCCAGAAAGGGAGGCCAGTTGAGTTAGTCATGGTGGTTGCCAAGTTTGGACCAGGTCCATCATCGGTGGTCAGTTTCTCTGGTTGTGTGTGAACTACAACTCCCAGAAAGGAAGGCCAGTTGAGTTAGTCATGATGGTTGCCAAGTTTGGACCAGGTCCATCATCAGTGGTCGGTTTCTCTGGTTGTGGGTGAACTACAACTCCCAGAAAGGGAGGCCAGTTGAGTTAGTCATGGTGGTTGCCAAGTTTGGACCAGGTCCATCATCGGTGGTCGGTTTCTCTGGTTGTGTGTGAACTACAACTCCCAGAAAGGGAGGCCAGTTGAGTTAGTCATGGTGGTTGCCAAGTTTGGACCAGGTCCATCATCGGTGGTCAGTTTCTCTGGTTGTGGGTGAACTACAACTCCCAGAAAGGGAGGCCAGTTGAGTTAGTCATGGTGGTTGCCAAGTTTGGACCAGGTCCATCATCGGTGGTCAGTTTCTCTGGTTGTGTGTGAACTACAACTCCCAGAAAGGGAGGCCAGTTGAGTTAGTCATGGTGGTTGCCAAGTTTGGACCAGGTCCATCATCGGTGGTCAGTTTCTCTGGTTGTGGGTGAACTACAACTCCCAGAAAGGAAGGCCAGTTGAGTTAGTCATGTGGTTGCCAAGTTTGGACCAGGTCCATCATCAGTGGTCAGTTTCTCTAGTTGTGGGTGAACTACAACTCCCAGAAAGGAAGGCCAGTTGAGTTAGTCATGGTGGTTGCCAAGTTTGGACCAGGTCCATCATCGGTGGTCGGTTTCTCTGGTTGTGGGTGAACTACAACTCCCAGAAAGGAAGGTCAATTTCCCCCAAACCCTTCGAGAAATCAAATTTTGGCATATCTGGTGTGTGCGCCAAGTTTGGTCCAGATCCATTGGTGTTTGGGTTCACGGGTGAACTACAACTCCCCCAAATCAAGGTGAATTTTCCCCAGTATTTTGTTGCTGGTCATGCGGGCTCTTGTGTGCCAAGTTTGGTCCGATTCCATCTGTGGTGGAGTTCAGAGTGCTCTTACATTGCAGGTGAACTATACATCCCAATACAGTAGAGTCTCACTTATCCAACATAAACAGGCCGGCAGAATGTTGGATAAGCGAATATGTTGGATAATAAGGAGGGATTAAGGATAAGCCTATTAAACATCAAATTAAATTATGATTTTACAAATTAAGCACCAAAACATCATGTTATATCACAAATTTGACATAAAAAGTAGTTCAATACACAGTAATGCTATGTAGAAATTACTGTATTTACGAACTTGGCACCAAAATATCAGGATGTATTGAAAACATTGACTACAAAAAAGCGTTGGATAATCCAGAATGTTGGATAAGTGAAACTCTACTGTACCTACATGATGAATTCTCCCCAAACATTCTTCTGTGTTTGCTGTGAAAATAATAGGAAGGGGTTATGGGGGAGGCATTGGGCGGGGTCATGCAAATTCACCCAGTTTTAGAGTCAGAAACACTGGGGTGTCTGTGGTGGAGGAAAAACATAATATCTAGGATGGGTGGTGGTCAGGATGGTGTTTGTGGCAGGGCTTTTGGACATGTTCACGGCACTCTATAACCTGCAATGTCATTGGTGTGTCTTGGGTAGTTGTTTGTGGAAGTGGGAGCTTGTCTATGGATCCTTGGATCCTCCAGGTATTTTGGACTTCAGTTCCCACAATTCCCAACAGCTGGGATTTCTGGAAGTCCAAAATAAGTAGAGAATCAAATGTTAGTTTAAGTGGACACCTATATACATACCTATGTTCACTTTTGTTATGTGTATAGATACAGAGTTGAGCTAAAAACGGGTGAAACACCCGGCCCTTTTCGCGCTAATGCACAGCTGGGCGAAACACGGCCAATTCGAACCCAGAGCCGCTCCCGAGTGACTCACTCCTGAGGAAGGTATGCGAACCTACGGCGACGTCCCCGATACAAACGCAGTCTAGAGTCCGAGGGGAACGAGTTTCTGTTTGGGTCAACAATGAGAGATTAGCCGGCCGAGGAGAAACCAAACCGGCTCGACTTGACGCAGTTAAGTGATATTACGACATTTGTTTTTCCCCTTTCACCTATTCCTTTTTAGGACAAATTAAATCTAGGTTCTGACATTCACCCCGTACATAACGTTCGTTCGGACGTCATGGTTCCTCTACTTTAAAACATCCCGGTTTCACTCTTCTCCCTTTTTTTGTTCTCTGCATATATTTCAGATTTTAATATTCCAGATGTCAATATGAATGCCAAAAATACGTAGTATGGTTTTACATAGGATTTGTGCTGCATTAGAACAGTAAATGTATTGTCAAAGGTATATAAACCTTCCTTTCTTAGTTTCTCCATACCTCACAACCTCTGAGGATGCCTGCCACAGATGTGGGCGAAACGTCAGGAGAGAAAACTTCTGGATCATGGCCATACAGACCGAAAGACTCACAACCACCCAGTAAAAACAAATATTACTTAAGTTAAAGGTTTTCCTCTGACGTTAAGTCTAGTTATGTCCCAATCTGGAGGTTGGTGCTCATCTCCATTTTTAATCCGAAGAGCCGGCATTGTCTGTAGACACCTCCAAGGTCATGTGGCTGGCATGACTGCATGGAGCGCCAACCTAGCAGTTCAAAAACATGCCAATGTGAGTAGATCAATAGGTACTGCTTTGACGGGAAGGTAACGGCGCTCCATCCACATGACCTTGGAGGTGTCTATGGACAACGCCGGCTCTTCAGTTTAGAAATAGTCGGACACAACTAGGCTTAATGTCAAGGGAAAACCTTTACCTTTTAGGCTGGGGCTAACAGCGGGAGCTCACCTCGCTCCCCGGATTCGAATCACCGACTTACGTAAAAGAAACATTAAATATTAAATAACCAAAAAATTAAATAAAATAAGTGTAAAGACTAAACATATAGGGGCCCCTGATGACACAGTATGTTATGTTAAAGTGCTGAGCTGCTGAACTTGCAGACCACAAGGTCCCAGGTTCAAATCCCAGGAGCGGAATGAGCGCCCGCTGTTAGCCCCAGCTCCTGCCAACCTAGCAGTTCGAAAACATGCCAATGTGAGTAGATCAATAGGTACTGCTCCGGCGGGAAGGTAACGGAGCTCCATGTAGTCTTGCCAGCCACATGACCTAGGAGGTGTCTATGGACAATGCCGGCTCTTCGGCTTAGAAATGGAAATGAGCATCAACCCCCAGAGTCAGACACGACTGGACTTAACATCAGGGGAAAATCTTTACCTAAACACTAAACTAATCTGGGAATCTGCTATTGCAACACATCCAAAGAAGTGGTTTAAAACCAGTATAAAAAAAGTTAGGACTAAGTACATGTACACTAAGCATGTTTAAGAACTGGTCCAAGAGTCCAGAAGAGCCTTGACTCCCAATGTGACGTTTTGTTTGT
>NW_026943818.1:21768223-21888223 GCF_035594765.1 Anolis carolinensis
CCGAAGCCCAGGAGGCTCTCGTCCAGGGAGGCGCGCCCCGAGCCGGGCTTCTGGAAGTTCTTCCAGTTGGGGTCCGGCAGGAAGGTCTCGGTGATGTGCTGCGGCTTGGAGAGGGAGGGGTCGCTCTGGTCCAGGAGCGAGAAGGTGACCCGGAAGGCGAAGGGCCACTCGAGCAAGTTGTCGTACTGCCCCGGGAGCACCCGGATGTAGACCGAGAGGTGGCTGCCCTCGCCGCTCCCGTTCCCGTTGAGGAAGGCCGAGACCTGGAGCTTGTAGCCGTAGCGGTGGGTGTAGAAGGGCGGGCTGAAGGACTCGTAGTTGCTCCGGGCCTTGGCCTCCTGCAGCTTCCGGGCATAGTCCGAGATCTTCCAGATCAGCACGCCCTCGCTGCCCAGCGCCAGCTCCTCCACCTCGCGGCGCAGCTCCGCCAGCTCCTGACGCTGCCGTGCCACCAGGGCGCCCATCATCCCCAGGTGCAGCTTGGTGCTCTCGTCCAGGTGGCGGCCCATGGAGAGCTTGGGGCACTGCGGGGGGGGGGAGAGAGAGAGAGGCAGAAATACAAGGAGGCTCTAGGGGAACACTGGCCCTCGGCTTGTATGGACAGGACGTCTGTACACCAGTGGTTCCCAAACTTATTACTCAGTGCCTATTGAAAAGGGGTGGGTGTGGCTCCTGCTCAAGAGGGCGGGGCTGAGCCCCTTAGTCCAAGATGCAAGGCTGGGAGGGTGAGAGGGAGGTGGACGGGGCCACAAATGGGCCGCCAGGACTGGGATGGGCAGAGTTACGAGCACTGAAGCAGGGCTGAGCATCTATCCCTGTCCTGCGGCAACTGAGGCAGGGCTGAGCATCTATCCCTGTCCTGCGGCAACTGAGGCAGGGCTGAGCATCTATCCCTGTCCTGCGGCAACTGAGGCAGGGCTGAGCATCTATCCCTGTCCTGCGGTGCCTGTCAGGACACGGGGCGGAGCCTCTTCCCAAGTGCCTGAAGGGGCTGAACCTCTATACCCCGCCTCCGTTTTCTAACAAGTGTCTCAGGGGAGGTATATAGAGGCTCAGCCCTGTCTCATGCTCTTGGGAAGAGGCCTAGCCCTGCTCTTTAGTCTTAAAAGGCCTCTCAGGAGAAATATAGAGGCTCAGCCCTATCTCAGGCTCTTGGGAAGAGGCCCTGCCCTTTAGTCCTAAAACTCCTCTCAGGAGAGAGATAGAGGCTTGACCGTGTCTCACGCTCTTGGGAAGAGGCCCTTAGCCCCGCCTTTTAGTCTTAAAAGGCCTCTCAGAAGAAATATAGATGCTCAGCCCTGTCTCGGGCTCTTGGGAAGAAGCCACGCCCACTCTTCTAGCTCCGCCCCGTGTCCTAATAGGTGCCATCACCGCCCCCCTGGATCGCTGCAGCGCCCACTTCTGGAATCCCTGCTGTACACCATCGAGAAGGGTGGCCTTGTTGATTTGGAAAGAGTAAGGAGTTGGGGAGACTCACCCGGTGCTTGCATCCGGCCTCCTTGAAGGGGCAGAGGGCCAGGGCGGTGGTGCAGCTCTCCTTCAGGTGGCCCCCCAGGTCCTCCCTGGCGACGCTGGGCACCCCGCACTGGTTGGGGCAGGGCACCGGGTAGCGGGGACACTGGTATTCGTGGCTCTGCGGGGAGCGAGAAGGAGGACACAGTGAGTTGGTGCGAGAGAGACTCGTATGTTAGTAGAACCAGGAAAGGAACCCAATGAGATCACAGAAGAGTATGTAACTGGAACCAGTAAGTGTAGTCTATAAGTTAGCAGGACCAGTAAGGGAACCCAGTAGGTTAGAAGAACCAGTGAGGGAACCCAGGAGAGTGGGCAGAACCAGTAATTCCAGATTGGCCTTCCAGTCTGGCTTACCTTTTATTCTTGGGTGTATTTTTGGCCAGTTGGAGGGAAACAGCCTCCGTTCTTTTAGTTCTGCACGCTCACTGGAGTCATAGTGGGTTCCCTTACTGGTTTGACTAATGCACTGGTTTCTATTAATTTAACAATAACAACTTTATTTTTGTACCCCGCCTCCATCTCCCTAAAGTGACCCGAGGCAGCTCGTGTGACACAAAGTGCCTAAAACAATGCATAAAATAAACACACAGTATAATACAATGAAATAAAATAAAACCAACAGCATCTAAAACAACAATTTAAACTCAGAACAACACCCAATAACCTATGGTGAGAACTGCCATAAAACATGGCCACACTGTAAACAGGAGCAAGGGAATGGGATTGTGCAAGTCACAGAGTTCCCTTACTGGTACTGGTCACCTACTGGGTTCTCTTACTGGTTCCACTAATTTACAGAATCCCCTTATTGTTAGTGGAACCAGTAAGGGAACCCAGTAGGTTACTAGTAATTTAAAGAGTTCCTTTTACCATTTGCTAGTCACCTACTGGGTTCCCTTACTGGTTCCACTAACAGTAAGGGAACTCTGTAAATTAGTGGAACCAGTAAGGGAACTCTGTACATTAGTGGAACCAGTAAGGGAACTCTGTACATTAGTGGAACCAGTAAGGGAACTCTGTAAATCAGTGGAACCAGTAAGGGAACTCTGTAAATCAGTGGAACCAGTAAGGGAACTCTGTAAATCAGTGGAACCAGTAAGGGAACTCTGTAAATTAGTGGAACCAGTAAGGGAACTCTGTAAATTAGTGGAACCAGTAAGGGAACTCTGTAAATCAGTGGAACCAGTAAGGGAACCCAGTAGGTTACTAGTAATTTACAGAGTTCCTTTTACCATTTGCTAGTCACCTACTGGGTTCCCTTACTGGTTCCACTAACAGTAAGGGAACTCTGTAAATTAGTGGAACCAGTAAGGGAACTCTGTAAATTAGTGGAACCAGTAAGGGAACTCTGTACATTAGTGGAACCAGTAAGGGAACTCTGTAAATCAGTGGAACCAGTAAGGGAACTCTGTAAATTAGTGGAACCAGTAAGAGAACTCTGTAAATCAGTGGAACCAGTAAGGGAACTCTGTAAATCAGTGGAACCAGTAAGGGAACTCTGTAAATTAGTGGAACCAGTAAGGGAACTCTGTACATTAGTGGAACCAGTAAGGGAACTCTGTAAATCAGTGGAACCAGTAAGGGAACTCTGTAAATTAGTGGAACCAGTAAGAGAACTCTGTAAATCAGTGGAACCAGTAAGGGAACTCTGTAAATCAGTGGAACCAGTAAGGGAACTCTTTAAATTAGTGGAACCAGTAAGGGAACTCTGTAAATTAGTGGAACCAGTAAGGGAACTCTGTACATTAGTGGAACCAGTAAGGGAACTCTGTAAATTAGTGGAACCAGTAAGAGAACTCTGTACATTAGTGGAGCCAGTAAGGGAACCCAGTAGGTGACTAGTAATTTACAAGAGTTCCTTTTACCATTTGCTAGTCACCTACTGGGTTCCCTTACTGGTTCTACTAATTTACAGAGTTCCCTTACTGGTTCTACTAATTTACAGAGTTCCCTTACTGGTTCCACTAATTTACAGAATACCCTTACTGTTACTAGTAACCTACTGGGTTCCCTTACTGGTTCTACTAATTTTCCGGGTTCCTTGACTGGTTTCATTAACTTACTGGTTCCCGTACTGGGTCTATTAATTTATCAGGTTCACGAAGGGATTACACTGGTTCTGCTAACTTTCCAGGTTTGTGTGCTGACCCCTGTCAACTTCCTGGGCTCACCTCCTGGACGCACTAGCTGACTGGGCCCCATGAATGTACTGGGTTCCCTTACTGGGCCTTCTAACCCACTGGGGCCGCAGGAGGGACCCACCTGGATGGTGTCGAAGAGGAACTCCTTGGCGCAGTAGGAGCAGGCCTGGGTGCGCTTGGGGCACTCGGCCGCCATGTGCTGGGACAGCAGCCGGCGCATCATGCGGGCCCCACACTTGTTCTCGCAGTAGCTGCTCTCCTGGGGACACAGGCCTTGGTGGTTCTGGGGTGGAGAGAGAGAGAGAGAGAGAAAAAGGCATTCAGAGGATTTGCATGCAGGCCTTCCTTCCACGGAAACACGCCGCCTCGTGCTTCTGAAATGACTCATGCATTTCTCACAAGAGGCATGGCTTCCTGCACAAAACATTAGTGGCATTTTATATATATTGTGTTGCAGTGTATATGATTATTTATTGTATTGTTTAATTGTATTATGATATGTTGTTTTTATATTTTGCTATATTGTACTGTTCTGGGCATGGCCCCATGTAAGCCGCCCCGAGCCCCCGTTGGGGAGATGGTGGCGGGGTATAAATAAAGTATTATTATTATTATTATTATTACCATACATAAGCCAGGCTATTGCTTGCAATATGGGATCTATTTCTCTCTCCTCCTCCCTTATCAGTGTGTTTTCTTTTGCAAAGCCTCCTTCGCTCTTAATCAAGGGAATGTTTTGCAAAGAGAAAGACACCCTTGCAAGTCAGGAAAGAAGAAAAATAGATATATTCATTAATCTTATGAAAACTTTTTCCCCATGGCTGGGATCACAGGGTTGTTGTATGTTTTCCGGGCTGTATGGCCATGTTCCAGAAGCATTCTCTCCTGACGTTTCGCCCACATCTATGGCAGGCATCCTCAGAGGTTGTGAGGTATAGAGAAACTCAGCAAGGAAGGTCTATATATCTCTGTGGAAAGTCCAGGGTGAGAGAAGAACTACCAGTATTAAAAAACTAAAAAATCAGAACAGTAAATAAGAAGCAATACTCTGAAAACGGAGGAGTTCCAGACATGAATCAATCAGGGGCAGCTTACGACTCTGAAAAAAGGATGCCCCCAGGCAGGAAGAAGCCAGGAGGTGAACCTATTCAATGCCAATCAACTACAACATTCACACTGGCCTCCAACTGACAAAGAGTTCTTCTCTCACCTTGGATTTTCCACCTTCCTTGCTGAGTTTCTCCATACCTCACAACCTCTGAGGATGCCTGCCATAGATGTGGGCGAAACGTCAGGAGAGAATACTTCTGGAACATGGCCACACAGCCCGAAAGACATACATTCCCCTGAAATGGGCACTCTCCTATAGATATATAGGCATTAACCCCTTGTAAGCTTTTGCCATCTCTATGTACCTTTATATGTGTATCTATCTATCTACATTATTTTTATATATGAATTTTCCCCTCATATGTTTGCAGGACTTTGCAAATCCTTTATATGTATAGATCCATGTACCTGTGTATCTGAAGCCAATACATATACATTATTTTTATACGGTAAATATTCAAAAACATTTAACCTACTGATGCCTCGATTAATGAAATTATATGTGTATCTACCTATATACATTAATTTTATATATGAATTTCCCCTCATATGTTTGCAAATCCTTTATATATATAGATCCAGGTACCTGTGTATCTGTAGCCAATACATATACATTATTTTTATATATTTATATATATGTTTGCAAGTCTCTGCAAATATCTATATAAAGAGAGATGTCTGGATAGATAGGAATATATTCTTACCTACCTATATATATAGGGCTTGCAAATACTACAGGGGGGAAATGAATACAGAAATATCTATAGTCATGTCTATATATATATATATATATGGCTTGCAAATATTACAGGGGAAAAGGAACACAAATATATACAGACATGTCTAGATAGATATGAATATATATATATAGGGCTTGCAAATATTGTAGGAGAAATGCACACACGGGATTTGCAAATGTTTCAGGGTGAAATGCATATGTTAAATTGGTGTCTATAATTATAGATCTATATCTAGCTCTGCATTATTTATATAAGCATTGAATGTTTGCCTGACAAGACTCCTGACCTCACAATTGTGTTGATAAACAAAACATGGATTGTCAATGTTGCAAACCTAGGCAACAGCAGGATTGACGAGAAGCAACTGGAAAAGCTGGCACAATGGGAGGATTTAAAGAGCGAACTGCAAAGACTCTGGCACGAGCCAGTCAAAGTGGGCCCAGTGGTGATGGGCACAGTGCCTAAGGACCTTGACCTGCATTTAAACACAATCCGTGCTGACAAAATGGTCATCTGTCCACTGCAAAAGGCCACCTTACTCGGATTTGCCAATACATCAAACAGTCCTAAACACTTGGGAAGTGTCCGACGTGTGATCCAGTACAACAGCCAGCAGACTGATCATACATATATAATATACAATAATTTATAAATATATAATATATTGTATATATATACTTATAATATTGACAATATCATAATGTAATACAATATTATACTAATAATATAATTTTAATTATATATTATTGTATATATACTTATATGGACAATATCATAATGTAATACAATATTATACTAATAATATAATTTTAATTATATATTATTGTATATATACTTATATTGACAATATCATAATGTAATTCAATATTATACTAATATATTAATTATATATGAAATGTAATATTACTAATAATATTACAGTATAGTGATATAGTACAATATAGTAATTTAATGCTGATATTGTCCTATGCTAATAATATATTGTATCTTCATTTGATTTGTAAATAAATCTTGTTTGTGGTATACTGTGTATTGTGTATCATTAATAATAATAATAATACCCACCTCTCCTCGTGTCTCAAATCTAATTATTATATTTAGAATCCAAGGGCCCCTGCTCTACATGCTATGCTAATAATATATTGTACATAATATACAATAATATATAATATTAATAATATGTCATAAAATACACTAATAATACAATATAATATTAACTATATATTTTATATATTACATGTAATATTGCTAATAATATTACAATATAGTGGTATAGTACACTACAGTAAAATACAATGCTAATATTGTGCTATTATATATTGTACGTACATATTTATATATTTATATAAGCATTATACTATATTGTACTATACCACTATATTGCAATAGTATTAGTAATTTATTATTATTATTATTATTATTATTATTTATTAGCGACATTTATATCCCACCCTTCTCACCCCATAATTGTGTATTTATATTACATGTAATATTACTAACAATATTGCAATATAGTGGCATAGTACAATATAGTATAATGCTTATATTGTGCTATATTAGTAATAATAATAAATTACTAATACTATTGCAATATAGTGGTATAGTACAATATAGTAATATATAATGCTTATATTGTGCTATATTAGTAATAATAATAAATTACTAATACTATTGCAATATAGTGGTATAGTACAATATAGTAATATATAATGCTTATATTGTGCTATATTAGTAATATAATATATAACTTGTAAACTGCCTTGAGTCCCCTTTGGGGTGAGAAGGGGGGGATATAAATGTCGCTAATAAATAATAATAATAATAATAATAATAATAATAAATTACTAATAATATTGCAATATAGTGGTATAGTGCAATAAAGTATAATGCTTATATTGTGCTATATTTGTAATATAATGTATTGTATGTATATATAACTTGCAAGCCTTCGGGGAGAGAAGGGCGGGATATAAATGTCGCAAATAATAATAAATAAATAAACACACACCTACAATATATTATATTATTAGCATAGCCCAATATTAGCATTATATATTACTCTACTGAACTATACCACTATACTGGAATATTACTAGCAATATTACATGTAATATATAGAGCGGCATACCAATTATAATTGTGTATTTATATTATATATTGTAATATAATATATTGCATGTATATATACTTGTAAACCACCCTGAGTCCCCTTTGGGGTGAGAAGGGCTTGATATAAATGTTGCTAATAAATAATAATAAAAAAATTACTAATAATAATGCAATATAGTGGTATAGTACAATATAGTATAATGCTTATATTGTGCTATATTAGTAATAATAATAAATTACTAATACTATTGCAATATTGTGGTATAGTACAATATAGTAATATATGCTTATATTGTGCTATATTAGTAATAATAATAAATTACTAATACTATTGCAATATAGTGGTATAGTACAATATAGTAATATATAATGCTTATATTGTGCTATATTAGTAATAATAATAAATTACTAATACTATTGCAATATAGTGGTATAGTACAATATAGTAATATATAATGCTTATATTGTGCTATATTAGTAATATAATATATAACTTGTAAACTGCCTTGAGTCCCCTTTGGGGTGAGAAGGGGGGGATATAAATGTCGCTAATAAATAATAATAATAATAATAATAATAAATAAATTACTAATAATATTGCAATATAGTGGTATAGTGCAATAAAGTATAATGCTTATATTGTGCTATATTTGTAATATAATGTATTGTATGTATGTATATATAACTTGCAAGCCTTCGGGGAGAGAAGGGCGGGATATAAATGTCGCAAATAATAATAAATAAATAAACACACACCTACAATATATTATATTATTAGCATAGCCCAATATTAGCATTATATATTACTCTACTGAACTATACCACTATACTGGAATATTACTAGCAATATTACATGTAATATATAGAGCGGCTTACCAATTATAATTGTGTATTTATATTATATACTGTAATATAATATATTGTATCTACATATAACTTATAAGCCACCCTGAATCCCTTTCGGGGTGAGAAGGGGGGATATAAAGGTCATTAATAAATAATAGTAATAAATAAATTACTAATACTATTGCAATATAGTGGTATAGTACAATATAGTAATATATAATGCTTATATTGTGCTACATTAGTAATAATAATAAATTACTAATACTATTGCAATATAGTGGCATAGTACAATATAGTATAATGCTTCTATTGTGCTATAATAGTAATAATAATAATAAATTACTAATACTATTGCAATATAGTGGTATAGTACAATATAATAATATATAATGCTTATATTGTGCTATATTAGTAATATAATATATTGTATGTATATATAACTTGTAAACTGCCCTGAGTCCCCTTTGGGGTGAGAAGGGGGGGATATAAATGTCGCTAATAAATAATAATAATAATAATAATAATAATAATAATAAATTACTAATAATATTGCAATATAGTGGTATAGTGCAATAAAGTATAATGCTTATATTGTGCTATATTAGTAATATAATGTATTGTATGTATATATAACTTGCAAGCCTTCGGGGTGATAAGGGCAGGATATAAATGTCGCAAATAATAAATAATTAATAAATAAATACACACCTACAATATAGCCCCATATTAGCATTATATATTACTCTACTGAACTATACTGCAATATTATTAGCAATATTACATGTAATATATAGAGCGGCTTAACAATTAAAAATGTATATTTATATTATATATTGTAATATAATATATTGTATGTATATATACTTGTAAACCGCCCTGAATCCCCTTCGGGGTGAGAAGGGCGGGATATAAATGTCGCTAATAACTAATAATAAATAAATTACTAATAATATTGCAATATAGTGGTGTAGTACAATATAGTAATATATAATGCTTATATTGTGCTATATTAATAATATAATGTATTGTATGTATATATAACTTGCAAGCCTTCGGGGTGATAAGGGCAGGATATAAATGTCGCTAATAAATAATAATAAATAAATTACTCATAATATTGCAGTATAGTACAATATAGTATAATACTTATATTGTGCTATATTAGTAATATAATGTATTATATGTAAATTTAACTTGCTAGCCGTTGGGGTGAGAAGGGTGGGATATAAATGTCGCAAATAATAATAAATAAATAAACACGCACCTACAATATATTATATTATTAGCATAGCCCAATATTAGCATTATATATTACGCTACTGAACTATACCACTATACTGGAATATTATTAGCAATATTACATGTAATATATAGAGAGGCTTACCAATTATAATTGTATATTTATATTATATATTGTAATATAATATATTGTATGTATATATACTTAGAAACCACCCTGAGTCCCCTTTGAGGTGAGAAGGGCGGGATATAAATGTCGCTAATAAATAATAATAAATTAATAATAATATTGCAATATAGTGGTATAGTACAATATAGTAATATATAATGTTTATATTTTGCTATATTAATAATATAATGTATTGTATGTATATATAACTTGCAAGCCTTCGGGGTGATAAGGGCAGGATATAAATGTCGCTAATAAATAATAATAAATAAATTACTCATAATATTGCAGTACAGTATATAATACTTATATTGTGCTATATTAGTAATATAATGTATTATATGTATATTTAACTTGCTAGCCGTTGGGGTGAGAAGGGTGGGATATAAATGTCGCAAATAATAATAAATAAATAAACACGCACCTACAATATATTATATTATTAGCATAGCCCAATATTAGCATTATATATTACGCTACTGAACTATACCACTATACTGTAATATTATTAGCAATATTACATGTAATATATAGAGAGGCTTACCAATTATAATTGTATATTTATATTATATATATTGTATGTATATATACTTAGAAACCACCCTGAGTCCCCTTTGAGGTGAGAAGGGCAAGATATAAATGTCGCTAATAAATAATAATAAATTAATAATAATATTGCAATATAGTGGTATAGTACAATATAGTAATATATAATGTTTATATTTTGCTATATTAGTAATATAATGTATTGTATGTTTTTTTTACAAATTTTTATTTTTTTATAACACAAAAAATACATATTGTAGACATACAAAACATTTACAATTCCCACCACCAACACGAGGATAGTTTTCTTTTTACATATTTGTTTCTTTGTGAGACAATCTTTATATCTTTATATTTATCCTATATTTTCATCCTATATACTATATAACATTTGTATCTTATTTCTTATGGCTTGATCTCCACATTGATTCATGATATAGTTCTTTACTCTTGCCCATCTTTCTTCCATTTCTCTTGTTCTATTTTCATTAGTTTTTACAACATTTATAATTTCAAATTCCATTTGCTCCACCATATATTGGTATTATTTACTTACTGACCATTTTGATTTATTGCTAATAAATAATAATAAATAAATTACTAATAGTATTGCAATATAGTGGTATAGTACAATATAGTAATATATAATGCTTATATTGTGCTATATTAGTAATAATAATAAATTACTAATACTATTGCAATATAGTGGTATAGTACAATATAGTAATATATAATGTTTATATTGTGCTATATTAGTAATATAATGTATTGTATGTATATATATCTTGCAAGCCGCCCTGAGTCCCATTTGGGGTGAGAACGGCGGGATATAAATGTCGCTAATAAATAAAAAATAATAAATACATTATTAATAATATTGCAATATAGTAGTATAGTACAATATAATATTATATTGTGCTATATTAGTAATAATAATAAATTACTAATACTATTGCATATAGCAGTATAGTACAATATAGTAATATATAATGCTTATATTGTGCTATATTAGTAATATAATGTATTGTATGTATATATATACTTGTAAACCACCGAGTCCCCTTTGGGGTGAGAACGGCAGGATATAAATGTCGCTAATAAATAATAATAAATAAATTAATAATACTATTGCAATATAGTGGTATAGTACAATATAGTATAATGCTCATATTGTGCTATATTAGTAATATAATGTATTGTATGTATATATAACTTGCAAGCCGGCCTGAGTCCCCTTCGGGGTGAGAAGGGCGGAATATAAATGTCGCTAATAAATAAATAATAATAAATAAATATGTACACACAATACAGTATATTATTAGCATAGCCCAATATTAACATTATATATTACTCTACTGAACTATACCACTATACTGTAATATTAGCAATATTACATGTAGTATATATTACATGTAATATATAGATCGGCTTACCAATTAAAATGGTATATTTATATTATATATTGTAATGTAATATAATATATTGTATGTATATATACTTGTAAACCGCCCTGAGTCCCCTTCGGGGTGAGAAGGGCGGGATATAAATGTCGCTAATAAATAATAATAATAAATAAATTACTAATACTATTGCAATATAGTGGTATAGTACAATATTGTATAATGCTTATATTGTGCTATATTGGAAATAATAATATATTACTAATAATATTGCAATATAGTGGCATAGTACAATATAGTATAATGCTTATATTGTGCTATATTAGTAATAATAAAAAATTATGAATAATATTGCAATATAGTGGTATAGTACAATATTGTATAATGCTTATATTGTGCTATATCGGTAATAATAATATATTACTAATAATATTGCAATATAGTGGCATAGTACAATATAGTATAATGCTTATATTGTGCTATATCAGTAATAATAATAAATAAATTACTAATACTATTGCAATATAGTGGTGTGGTACAATATAGTATAATGCTTATATTGTGCTATATTAGTAATATAATGTATTGTATGCATATATAACTTGCAAGCCTTCGGGGTGAGAAGGGTGGGATATAAATGTCGCTAATAAATAATAATAAATAAATTCCTAATAATATTGCAATATAGTGGTATAGTACAATATAGTATAATGCTTATATTGTGCTATATTAGTAATATAATGTATTGTATGTAAATATAACTTGCAAACCTTCAGGGTGAGAAGGGTGGGATATAAATGTCGCTAATAAATAATAACAATAATAATAATAATATTGCAATATAGTGGTATAGTACAATATAGTATAATGCTTATATTGTGCTATATCAGTAATAATAATAAATAAATTACTAATACTATTGCAATATAGTGGTGTGGTACAATATAGTATAATGCTTATATTGTGCTATATTAGTAATATAATGTATTGTATGTAAATATAACTTGCAAGCCTTCGGGGTGAGAAGGGTGGGATATAAATGTCGCTAATAAATAATAACAATAATAATAATAATATTGCAATATAGTGGTATAGTACAATATAGTATAATGCTTATATTGTGCTATATCAGTAATAATAATAAATAAATTACTAATACTATTGCAATATAGTGATGTGGTACAATATAGTATAATGCTTATATTGTGCTATATTAGTAATATAATGTATTGTATGTAAATATAACTTGCAAGCCTTCGGGGTGAGAAGGGTGGGATATAAATGTCGCTAATAAATAATAATAAATAAATTCCTAATACTATTGCAATATAGTGGTATAGGACAATATAGTATAATGCTTATATTGTGCTATATTAGTAATATAATATATTGTATTTAAATATAACTTGCAAGCCTTTGGGGTGAGAAGGGTGGGATATAAATGTCGCTAATAAATAATAACAAATACATTCCTAATATTGCAATATAGTGGTATAGTACAATATAGTATAATGCTTATATTGTGCTATATCAGTAATAATAATAAATAAATTACTAATACTATTGCAATATAGTGATGTGGTACAATATAGTATAATGCTTATATTGTGCTATATTAGTAATATAATGTATTGTATGTAAATATAACTTGCAAGCCTTTGGGGTGAGAAGGGTGGGATATAAATGTCGCTAATAAATAATAATAAATAAATTCCTAATACTATTGCAATATAGTGGTATAGGACAATATAGTATAATGCTTATATTGTGCTATATTAGCAATATAATGCATTGTATGTAAATATAACTTGCAAGCCTTCGGGGTGAGAAGGGTGGGATATAAATGTCGCTAATAAATAATAACAATAATAATAATAATATTGCAATATAGTGGTATAGTACAATATAGTATAATGCTTATATTGTGCTATATCAGTAATAATAATAAATAAATTACTAATACTATTGCAATATAGTGATGTGGTACAATATAGTATAATGCTTATATTGTGCTATATCAGTAATAATAATAAATAAATTACTAATACTATTGCAATATAGTGATGTGGTACAATATAGTATAATGCTTATATTGTGCTATATTAGTAATATAATGTATTGTATGTAAATATAACTTGCAAGCCTTCGGGGTGAGAAGGGTGGGATATAAATGTCGCTAATAAATAATAATAAATAAATTCCTAATACTATTGCAATATAGTGGTATAGGACAATATAGTATAATGCTTATATTGTGCTATATTAGTAATATAATGTATTGTATGTATATATTTATTTATTATTTATTTACGGTATTTATATCCCGCCCTTCTCACCCTGAAGGGGACTCAGGGCTGATTACAATGAACATATATATAGCAAAAATTCATTGCCATCGGACACACGGAGGCAATTTAACATTTCCAGCAGTATGATCGATTCCAGCCACAGGGGGAGCTGTTGCTTCATCATCCACGAGTGACACCGAGGGCTGTACTTCCTCATTCCTTTCCATGTGCTGCTGGCACTTTTATGGTGTTGTCAATTAGTTAAATTAGCCTCCCGCATAAAGCGTACCTAAATTTCCTAGTTGACAGATGCTTAAGTAAACAGCAAGCCAGGCTATTTAATGGTCGGGGGCTTAACCCGACCCGGGCTTCGAACTCAGTAGTGATTTATCACAGCCCGGCCCACCCGTGGTCTCCCAAGCTCCTCACCTCGTAGGCCTCTCCGGTGAAGTCGGCCCCGCAAAACTCGCACTTGAGGTGCCGCTGTGGGCAGTCGTGCTGGAGGTGAGGCGGGAGGTCCCGGCGGCTGAGCTTGACTCCGCAGCGGTTGGGGCACGGCACCACGTTGAAGCTGCAGGTGCCCAGGTGGGCCTTGGCGGAGGGAGCGGGAACAAAGGACATGATTTGGAACAGGGGTCCCCAAACTACGGCCCGCGGGCCACATGCGGCCCATCAAAGCCATTTATCCGGCCCCCATGGCACTAGGGCAGAAGGGGGTTGGACTAAATGACCCAAGGGGTCTCTTCTTCTCTTACAACCCTTATTATTATTATTATTATTATTATTATTATTATTATTATTATTATTATTATTAACATTGAGGCTGGGTGGCCATCTGTCAGGGGTGCTTTGCTAGTGCTTTTTGGTGCACAAAGGCAGAAGGGTGTTGGACTCAATGGCCCAAAGGGTCTCTTCCAACCCTCATTATTATTATTATTATTATTATTATTATTATTATTATTATTATTATTATTATTAACATTGAGGCTGGGTGGCCATCTGTCAGGGGTGCTTTGCTAGTGCTTTTGGTGCACAAAGGCAGAAGGGGGTTGGACTCAATGGCCCAAAGGGTCTCTTCCAACCCTCATTATTATTATTATTTTATTATGACACAGCAAACAAGATAGATAAGCTGTATTTCATATCACAAAATCACAAGTCAAACACTTCCCAAGTGTCTAGGACTGTGTGATGTATTATTATTATTATTAATATTAATATTATTATTATGACACAGGAAACAAGATAGACATGCTGGATTTCATATCACAAAATCACAAGTCGAACACTTCCCTAGTATCTAGGACTGTGTGATGTATTTTCGGATGATGCATGCAGATCCCAGTAGGGTGGCCTTTTGCATTATTAGGGAGTCAGAGCAGCTGTATGTACATACATTATATTATTAGCATAGCACAATATTAGCATTATATATTACTATGTTGAACTATTCCACTATATTGTAATATTATATAAAATAATAATAATAATAATAATAATAATAATAATAATAATAATAATAATAATAATAACAACTTTATTCTTATACCCCGCCCCATTTCCCCAAAGGGACTCGGGGAGGCTTACATGGGGCCTGGCCCAACACAACAATATAACAAAAAACAGCAAAACAATAAAACAAATATCCCAACAATAAAACATCAGCATCAATAAAACAGTCATAAAAAACAACATCTATATATATAAAAGAGTGATGGCATCACGGCGACCCACAAAACAACAAAACTACAGGCCCCCCAACCTCGAAATTTGACAACACAACCCATCACCCACGCCTCTAGGTTGATACAACAAAAAGAAAAGAAAAATAAAGTCCTACTTAGAGAGAGAGGAATAATTGCTTTTATCCAATTGCTGCCACTTAGAAGGCTAAGCTCCGCCCACTTGGTCTCCTAGCAACCCACTCAGCCCAGTGTTAATAAAAGAATAAAAAATAAAATAAATACAAATAATACAATAAAAATAATTAAAAACACTAAAAAAATTAATACAATAAAATACTATAACAAAATAACTAAAAATAATACAACAAAATAATAAAACATATAATAATAAATAATAATAAATAATAATAAAACAAATACAAATAACGTCAAATAAAAATTCCACAACAACTTTTAACCAGTACCACCACCACTTTGCCACAGCAACGCGTGGCCGGGCACAGCTAGTACAAAATAAAATGTTAAAAACAGGAGACGAATACACGTCTCCTGTTTTTATATTATATAACATATAATTAATATTATTATATGGTATTATTATTAGCATTATATTGTATAACATTATAATATTACTATCAATATTATATGTAGATACAATTATTATATTATTTAAAATGATATAAAATATTATATTATAAAACTTGAGGGCGGGGGCCAGGTAAATGATCTTGGAGGGCCGCATCCGGCCCCCGGGCCTTAGTTTGGGGACCCCTGGTCTAAGCATTAAATAAATTTGGATTTGGATAATTATTATTATTGCTCGGTGGGCAACTATAGTCCGGCCCTCCAACGGTCCGAAGGATCGTGAACCGGCCTCCTGTTTAAAAAGTTTGGGGACCCCGGGTTTAGAAGAAAAAGACGGGGTTACGTTTCCTCCCGAGACCCCGACGGCATCATCCGCACCCGTTACCTGCAAGTGGCGGATGGTTCCGCTCCAACGGCAGCCCTCTTCGCTGTGGATGCAACGGATGGTCAGGTTGAGGACCTGCGCCTCCAGATCGGGGTCCGGATAGATCTGGGGAAACAGAGAGACATATTTCTGGCTGTGTTGACACCCAAAACACCTGTAGGAAGGGCTGGAGTTTGCAATAATAATAATAATAATAATAATAATAATAATAATAATAATAATAATAATAATAATAATAATAATAAGTACCACCTCCCAGCAGCAAAGAACTGGTGGGATCACAAACCTGCAAAAGTATTGGAAAATGAGCACGCAAAGATACTGTGGGACTTCCGAATCCAGACTGACAAAGTTCTGGAACACAACACACCAGACATCACAGTTGTGGAAAAGAAAAAGGTTTGGATCATTGATGTCGCCATCCCAGGTGAAAAACAACAGGAAAAACTCAGCCGCTATCAGGACCTCAAGATTGAACTTCAAAGACTATGGCAGAAACCAGTGCAGGTGGTCCTGGTGGTGATGGGCACACTGGGTGCCGTGCCAAAAGATCTTAGCTGGCATTTGGAAACAATAGACATTGACAAAATTACGATCTGCCAACTGCAAAAGGCCACCCTACTGGGATCTGCACACATCATCAGAAAATACATCACAGAGTCCTAGACACTTGGGAAGTGTTCGGCTTGTGGTTTTGCGAAACGAAATCCAGCATATCTATCTTGTTTGCTGTGTCATAATAAAATAATAATAATAATAATAATAATAATAATAATAATAATAATAATAATAATAATACATCACACAGTCCTAGACACTTGGGAAGTGTTCGACTTGTGGTTTTGCGAAACGAAATCCAGCATATCTATCTTGTTTGCTGTGACATAATAAAATAATAATAATAATAATAATAATACATCACAGAGTCCTAGACACTTGGGAAGTGTTCGACTTGTGGTTTTGCGAAACGAAATCCAGCATATCTATCTTGTTTGCTGTGTCATAATAAAATAATAATAATAATAATAATAATAATAATACATCACAGAGTCCTAGACACTTGGGAAGTGTTCGACTTGTGGTTTTGCAAAACGAAATCCAGCATATCTATCTTGTTTGCTGTGTCATAATAAAATAATAATAATAATAATAATAATAATAATACATCACAGAGTCCTAGACACTTGGGAAGTGTTCGACTTGTGGTTTTGTGAAACGAAATCCAGCATGTCTATCTTGTTTGCTGTGTCATAATAAAATAATAATAATAATAATAATAATAATAATAATAATACATCACAGAGTCCTAGACACTTGGGAAGTGTTCGACTTGTGGTTTTGTGAAACGAAATCCAGCATATCTATCTTGTTTGCTGTGTCATAATAATAATAATAATAATAATAATAATAATAATAATAATAATAATACATCACAGAGTCCTAGACACTTGGGAAGTGTTCGACTTGTGGTTTTGCGAAACGAAATCCAGCATATCTATCTTGTTTGCTGTGTCATAATAAAATAATAAAAATAATAATAATAATAATAATACATCACAGAGTCCTAGACACTTGGGAAGTGTTCGACTTGTGGTTTTGCGAAACGAAATCCAGCATATCTATCTTGTTTGCTGTGCCATACAACGTCGTTGTGTTGATAATAATAATAATAATAATACGCTCACCTTGGCATAGTCCAGGGGTAATTGGTCTTCGGGACACTTGAAGACGCCTTCGCTGCAAGAAGAAATAAAGAGATGAGTGATAATAAAAAATATACAGTGAAGCATAACTCAGTGGCAATATGTGTTGTCGAAGGCTTTCATGGCCAGGATCACAGGGTTGTTGTATGTTTTCCGGGCTGTGTGGCCATGTTCCAGAAGCATTCTCTCCTGACGTGAAAATGAACAAAATCTGGCTACCAGTATTAAAACAATCAAAAATCAGAACAGTAAAGAAGAAGCAATTACTCTGAGACATGGGAACTAGGGGCAGCTAACAAAGGATGCCCCCAGGCAGGAAGAAGCCAGGAGATGAAGCTATTCAATGCTAATTAAGGCGATTAACTGCAACATTCACGCTGCAACATTCACATCATGTTTTACAACAAATTAGACAGAAAAAGTAGTTCAATATGAGTAATGCTATGTAGTATAGTACAATATAGTATAACGCTTATATTGTGCTATATTTTTTTTTATTTTTTTTTTGACACAGAATACTTTATTTATTTATGACAGTATTTCTTCCCAGACCTTCTCACCCAATAAGAGGAGACTCAGGGTGGCTTACAAATAGATAACACTTATAAACAATTACAATCACATTTCAACTCAATTTAAAATTCAAGTTACATTAAAACATTCGTAAAATTATTAACCTCATTTCTATCCCGCTCATTTATGGAGATGAGCGGCATACAAGATACATCCAGACAAAAATTCAATGCAAATAAAGCAAACATTACATAAAATCAATAGAAACAATCAACATATAAATATACTTTAGTGCCATGTAGGCAGAGTTAAATACTCTTTGGCAATGGCCAGATGTACTTGGGGTGCAAGAAAAATATTGTGCTATATTAGTAATATAATATATTATATGTATATATAACTTGCAAGCCTTCGGAGTGAAAAGGGCGGGATATAAATGTCGCTAATAAATAATAAATAAATTACGAATAATATTGCAATATAGTGGTATAGTACAAAATAGTATAATGCTTATATTGTGCTATATTAGTAATATAATATATTATATGTATATATAACTTGCAAGCCTTCGGAGTGAAAAGGGCGGGATATAAATGTCGCTAATAAATAATAAATAAATTACGAATAATATTGCAATATAGTGGTATAGTACAATATAGTATAATGCTTATATTGTGCTATGTTAGTAATATAATATATTATATGTATATATAACTTGCAAGCCTTCGGAGTGAAAAGGGCGGGATATAAATGTCGCTAATAAATAATAAATAAATTACGAATAATATTGCAATATAGTGGTATAGTACAATATAGTATAATGCTTATATTGTGCTATGTTAGTAATATAATATATTATATGTATATATAACTTGCAAGCCTTCGGAGTGAAAAGGGCGGGATATAAATGTCGCTAATAAATAACAAATAAATTACGAATAATATTGCAATATAGTGGTATAGTACAATATAGTATAATGCTTATATTGTGCTATATTAGTAATATAATGTATTGTATGTAAATATAACTTGCAAGCCTTCGGGGTGAAAAGGTCAGGATATAAATGTCGCTAATAAATAATAATAAATAAATTACGAATAATATTGCAATATAGTGGTATAGTACAATATAGTATAATGCTTATATTGTGCTATATTAGTAATATAATGTATTATATGTATATATAACTTGCAAGCCTTCGGGGTGAAAAGGTCAGGATATAAATGTTGCTAATAAATAATAATAAATAATAAATAAATACACACCTACAATATATTATATTATTAGCATAGCCCAATATTAGCATTATATATTACTCTACTGAACTATACTACTATACTGCAATATTATTAGCAATATTACATGTAATAGAGAGGCTTACCAATTAAAATTGTATATTTATATTATATATTGTAATATAATATATTGTATGTATATATACTTGTAAACTGCCCTGAGTCCCCTTTGGGGTGAGAAGGGCGGGATATAAATGTCGCTAATAAATAATAATAAATAAATTACTAATAATATTGCAGTATAGTGGTACAGTAGAGTCTCACTTATCCAACATAAACGGGCCAGCAGAATGTTGGATAAGCGAGTATGTTGGATAATAAGGAGGCATTAAGGAAAAGCCTATTAAACATCAAATTAAGTTATGATTTTACAAATTAAGCACCAAAACATCATGTTTTACAACAAATTAGACAGACAAAGCAGTTCAATACGCAGTAATGTTATGTAGTCATTACTGTATTTACAAATTTAGCACCAAAATATCACAATGTATTGAAAACATTGACTCCAAAAATGCGTTGGATAATCCAGAATGTTGGATCAGCGAATGTTGGATAAGTGAGACTTTACTGTATATCATTATATGGTAATATTATTAGTAATATTACATTTAATATATAATATATAATTAATATTTTATTAGTAGTAGTATAATATTGTATTACATTATATTATTATTATCATCATTAGTATAATATTATCATTATTAGTATAATATTACACTGTAATATTTTTATGAATATTATAAGTATATACAATATATTAGCAGTTCGAAAACATGCAAATGTGAGTCGATCAATAGGTACTGCTCCAGCGGGAAGGTAATGGTGCTCCATGCTGTCATGCTGGCCACATGACTTTGGAGGTGTCTATGGACAATGCCGGCTTAGAAATGGAGATAATCACCAACCCCCAGGGTCGGACACAACTGGATCTAATGTCGGGGGAAAACCTTTACCTAACCTGTTATTATTATTATACATACATACATACATACATACATACATATATATATATATATATATATATATATATATATATATATATATATATATATATATAATTATATATTATATTTCTATATATATATATATATAATATTATATTATATATATATTATATATACATACACACACACACATATATATAATAGTAGAGATGTGGTTGTGCAGTGGTTTAAACCCTTGTGCTGGCTGGACTGCTGACCTGAAGGGTTGCAGACACGACTGAACTTAATGTCAGGGGAAAACCTTTACCTAACCTGTTATTATTATTATACTAATTAATATATATATATTATATATACATACACACACACACATATATATATAATAGTAGAGATGTGGTTGTGCAGTGGTTTAAACCCTTGTGCTGGCTGGACTGCTGACCTGAAGGTTGGGTTGCAGACACGACTGAACTTAATGTCAGGGGAAAACCTTTACCTAACCTGTTATTATTATTATACTAATATATATATATATATATATATATATATATATATATATACAGTAGAGTCTCACTTATCCAACATAAACGGGCCGGCAGAATGTTGGATAAGCGAATATGTTGGATAATAAGGAGGCATTAAGGAAAAGCCTATTAAACATCAAATTAGGTTATGATTTTACAAATGAAGCACCAAAACATCATGTTAGACAACAAATTTGGCAGAAAAAGTAGTTCAATACACAGTAATGCTATGTAGTAATTACTGTATTTATGAATTTAGCACCAAAATATCATGATATATTGAAAACATTGACTACAAAAATGCGTTGGATAATCCAGAACGTTGGATAAGCGAGTGTTGGATAAGTGAGACTCTACTGTATATATATATATAATATTATATTATATATATATATTATATATACATACACACACACATATATATATAATAGTAGAGATGTGGTTGTGCAGTGGTTTAAACCCTTGTGCTGGCTGGACTGCTGACCTGAAGGTTGGGTTGCAGACACGACTGAACTTAATGTCAGAGGAAAACCTTTACCTAACCTGTTATTATTATTATACTAATTTATATATATATATATATATATATATATATATATATATATATATATATATATATATATATAATATAATATACATACACACACACACATATATAAATAAAATAGTAGAGGAGATGTGGTTGTGCAGTGGTTTAAACCCTTGTGCCGGCTAGACTGCTGACCTGAAGGTTGGGTTGCGGACACGACTGAACTTAATGTGAGGGGAAATCCTTTACCTTCCTATAACTCAATAGGGACTAGAATCCCCTTAATCCAAATATTCCACTTATTGGGCTGTATTTTCCTTGAATTGCCCCTAATCCCCTCCATCTGTCCAAACCCCAGAACCACCTGCTGGGTTTGGCACTCAGAATGTATATATCGCGTAATGAAAAAAGAGCTGCAAAAGGCCCCAAGAGAGAGATGTGGGGGTTTTTTTGCAGACAGAAAGCCGAAACCAGGGCCAGCTGCTCAGTCGCAACAGGTTGGCACAGATGTCGGAGCAAAAGGGTGCGAAAGTGAGATACATCATGCAGGAAGAATATAAAAATTCTTACGAGTTTTCCATGTTCCGGAAGCATTCTCTCCTGATGTTTCACCCACATCTAGGGCAGGTGTCCTCAGAGGTTCCAACAGACCTCCCAACCTCTGCCATCAATGTGGGCGAAATGTCAGAAGAGAATGCTTCTGGGACACGGAAAACTCACCGCCAGCCAGTGATCCGGCCATGAAAGCCTTTGACAACACAAAAATAATAATACTAATATAATAATACTTATGAGTTTTCCATGTTCTGGAAGCATTCTCTCCTGACGTTTCGCCCACATCTATGGCAGGTGTGCTCCGAGGTTCCTACAGACCTCCCAACCTCTGCCACCGATGTGGGCGAAATGTCCGGAGAGAATGCTTCTAGAACACGGAAAACTCACCACAACTTGGTGATTCCGGCCATGAAAGCCTTCGACATCACAAAAATAATACTAATATAATAATACTAATATAAAAATACTTATGAGTTTTCCATGTTCCGGAAGCATTCTCTCCTGACATTTCGCCCACATCTGTAGCAGAAGTAGGGAGGTCTGTTGGAACCTCAGAGCATGCCTGCCATAGATGTGGGCGAAACGTCAGGAGAGAATGCTTCCGGGACATGGAAAACTCACCGCAAGCCAGTGATTCCAGCCATGAAAGCCTTCGACGACACAAAAATAATAATACTAATATAGTAATGCTAATATAAAAAATCCTTATGAGTTTTCCATGTCCCGGAAGCATTCTCTCCTGACGTTTCGCCCACATCTATGGCAGGCATCCTCAGAGGTTCCAACAGACCTCCCAACCTCTGGGAACGCCTGACACCGATGTGGGCGAAACGTCAGGAGAGAATGCTTCCGGAACATGGAAAACTCATACTCCGGGATCAAAGAGGGTCTAATAGGTGATGCTTTGGGAGGGAGGATTAAAAGAAAAAGGGTTTTGAATGGCAACGCCCGCCTGGGGATTAATACCCGTGTGTGCTTAGCTGGGCAAGAATGTGCCGAAGCAAACGTTTCCCCGTTTCAGCGTATTGCAACGCCCAGCATCTCCCACCGATGTAACTGACTGCATTCACTGACTGGAAGCAAAGACTGGTTCCGCTCCCTTATTTATTCTTGGTTCTCCTCCCTTACTGGGTTCTCCTTTTGGTTCTGTTAATTTCCAGGGCTGACTTATTGGTTCCCGTTACTGGCTGCACTCATTAACTGGCTTCCTTTACTGGGTCTATACATTCCCTGAGCTTCCTTACTGGTTTTATTGACTTACTGGGTTCCCTGACTGATTCTACTAACTTACTGGATTCCCTTGCTGGTTCTATTAACTTACTGGGTTCCTTGACTGGTTCTATTAATTTACTGGTTCCACTTACTGGTCCTATCAACTTACTGGTTCCACTTACTGGTCCTATTAACTTACTGGTTCCACTTACTGGTCCTACTAATATACTGGTTGCATTTACTGGTCCTACTAATATACTGGTCCCACTTACTGATCCTACTAACTTACTGGTTCCATTAACTTACTGGTTCCACCTACTGGTCCTACTAACTTACTGGTCCCACTTACTGATCCTACTAACTTACTGGTTCCCCTTACTGGTCCTACTAACTTACTGGTCCCACTTACTGGTCCTACTAACTTACTGGTCCCACTTACTGATCCTACTAACTTACTGGTTCCATTAACTTACTGGTTCCACCTACTGGTCCTACTAACTTACTAGTCCCACTTACTGGTCCTACTAACTTACTGGTCCCACTTACTGATCCTACTAACTTACTGGTTCCATTAACTTACTGGTTCCACTTACTGGTCCTACTAACTTACTGGTCCCACTTACTGATCCTACTAACTTACTGGTTCCCCTTACTGGTCCTACTAACCTACTGGTTCCCCTTACTGGTCCTACTAACTTACTGGTTCCATTTACCGGTCCTACTAACTTACTGGCTCCGCTTACTGGTCCTATTAACTTACTGGTTCCATTTACTGGTCCTACTAATATATTGGTTCCATTTACCAGTCCTATTAACTTACTGGTTCCATTTACTGGTCCTACTAATATACTGGTTCCATTAACTTATTGGTTCCACTTACTGGTCCTACTTACTTACTGGGTTCCCTTACTGGGTCTCCTAAGGGTCTACACTTACTGGTTTTACTAACTTACCAGGTTCATCTACTGGTCCTATTGACCCAATTCCGTATTTCGGTATTACAAAACTCCCCGTAATCTAGGAAGGTGGGTTGAAAGGTCGTAAAATGGAGCGAGTAAACATGGCCAGAGGCTCAAGGGCCTGCCTGTCTTCTGCTCGGACAAAATCATTCCGTAGTCCTTGCAGTTTTGAAATTGAAAAAACATGATTTTTGGGACAGTGTCTTGTTAGCGTTGCTCACTCACTTACTGGGTTCATTAACTTACTAGGATCATTGCCTTACTGCCTTACTAACCGGGAATCCCTCACTGAATCCATTAACTCACTGGGATCCCTTACTGGGTTCGTGAACTCACCGAGATCACTTACTGGTTTCATGAATTCACTGGGGTCCCTTACTGGGGCTATCAACTAACTGGGATCCCTTACTGGTATCATAAACTCACTGGTAGACCTTATCAGTTTTGTCAACTCACTGGGATCCCTTACTGGGGTTACGAACTGAGTGGGAGACTTTACTGGCTTCATTACATCACTGGGATCAGTTACTGGCTTCATTCACTTACTGGGATCCCTTACTGGTTTTGTGAACTGACTGGGATCCCTTACTGGGTTCATTAACTTACTGGGATCCCTTACTGGTTTCGTGAACTGACTGGGATCCCTTACTGGGATCATTTACTGGGTCTATGAACTCACTGGGATCCCTTACTGGTTTCATAAACTCACTGGAATCCCTTACTGGTTTCATGAATTCACTGGGATCCCTTACTGGGTTTGTGAACTTACTGGGATACCTTATCGGTTTTGTTAACTCACTGGGATCCCTTACTGGGTTCATTAACTTACTGGGATCCCTTATTGGCTTTATTAACTCACTGGGACCCCTTACTGGTTTCATGAATTCACTGGGATCCCTTACTGGGTTTGTGAACTTACTGGGATACCTTATCAGTTTTGTTAACTCACTGGGATCCCTTACTGGGTTCATTAACTTACTAGGAGCTTTTACTGGGTCTATGAACTCACTGGAATCCCTTACTGGTTTCATGAATTCACTGGGATCTATTACTGGGTTTGTGAAATTACTGGGATACCTTATCGGTTTTGTTAACTCACTGGGATCCCTTACTGGGTTCATTAACTTACTGGGATCCCTTTATTGGCTTTATTAACTTACTGGGATCCCTTTATTGGCTTTATTAACTTACTGGGATCCCTTTATTGGCTTTATTAACTCACTGTGATCCTTGACTGCTTTCATGAACTCACTGGGATCCCTTACTGGGTTCGTGGACTCACTGGGATCCTTGACTGCTTTCATGAACTCACCGGGATCTTTTACTGGGTCCATGGACTCACTGGGATCCCGTACTGGTTTAATGAACTCACCGTGATCCTTGACTGCTTTCATTAACTTACTGGGATCCTTGACTGGGTTCATGGACTCACTGGGATCCCTTCCTGGCAGCCCTAACTGGTTTCGCTTACTGGTTGTGCATCCTGGTTGCTGGAATTGACTGGTTTTGTTCCCTCGCTGCACTTAGTGTTTGCCTTGGCTTTCTGGGACCCCTCACTGGCTTGACTCCGCTGACTGGGCGCCCTTACTGGTTGTACTGGCTCCAATATTGGGCCAGGAAAATCCTGGAAGGGGCTCCAAACAAAGGCTGTGTCTCTTTGCAGAAGGAGGCGGAAAGGAGACAAAGGAGAGGCGCGGCGCCAAGGCCTCGAGGAGAGGAAGGGAGAGGAGAGGAGGGCGCCTCTGGAGAGGTCCTGGGGGGACCCACTTTGAGACCCCCAAAATGGAGCAAAAAGTCCCAGGAGAGGCGGATAAACGGGGGCATCGGATAGAGGGATGTTCAATCTTTTCAACGGTGGGTTTCAAGTGGGGGTCTCACTTGAGGAATTCCTGGAAGGGAGGAGGAAAAGGAGAGGGAAGGAAATGGGGGGCGCGTTTGGCGAGGTCCTAGGGGGACCCACTTTGGACCCCCCAAAATGGCACGGGGAGGCATAGGAGAGGCGGATAAAAGGGGGCAGTGGATAGAGGGGGGTTCAATCTTTCTAGGGGTGGGTTTCAAGTGGGGGGTCTGACCTGAGGAATTCCTGGAAGGGAGGAGGGAAAGGAGAGGGAAGGAAATGGGGGCGCGTTTGGCGAGGTCCTGGGGGGACCCACTTTGGACCCCCCAAAATGGCACGGGGAGGCATCGGAGAGGCGGATAAAAGGGGGCAGTGGATAGAGGGGGGTTCAATCTTTCTAGGGGTGGGTTTCAAGTGGGGGTCTGACCTGAGGAATTCCTGGAAGGGAGAAGAGAAAGGAGAGGGAAGGAAATGGGGGCGCGTTTGGCGAGGTCCTAGGGGGACCCACTTTGGACCCCCCAAAATGGCACGGGGGGCATAGGAGAGGCGGATAAAAGGGGGCAGTGGATAGAGGGGGGTTCAATCTTTCTAGGGGTGGGTTTCAAGTGGGGGTCTGACCTGAGGAATTCCTGGAAGGGAGAAGAGAAAGGAGAGGGAAGGAAATGGGGGCGCGTTTGGCGAGGTCCTAGGGGGACCCACTTTGGACCCCCCAAAATGGCACGGGGGGCATAGGAGAGGCGGATAAAAGGGGGCAGTGGATAGAGGGGGGTTCAATCTTTCTAGGGGTGGGTTTCAAGTGGGGGTCTGACCTGAGGAATTCCTGGAAGGGAGAAGAGAAAGGAGAGGGAAGGAAATGGGGGCGCGTTTGGCGAGGTCCTAGGGGGACCCACTTTGGACCCCCCAAAATGGCACGGGGAGGCATAGGAGAGGCGGATAAAAGGGGGCAGTGGATAGAGGGGGGTTCAATCTTTCTAGGGGTGGGTTTCAAGTGGGGGTCTGACCTGAGGAATTCCTGGAAGGGAGAAGAGAAAGGAGAGGGAAGGAAATGGGGGCGCGTTTGGCGAGGTCCTAGGGGGACCCACTTTGGACCCCCCAAAATGGCACGGGGAGGCATCGGAGAGGCGGATAAAAGGGGGCAGTGGATAGAGGGGGGTTCAATCTTTTAAAAGGTGGGTGCCAAGTGGGGGTCTGACTTGAGGAATTCCTGGAAGGGAGGAGGGAAAGGAGAGGGAAGGAAATGGGGGGCGCGTTTGGCGAGGTCCTAGGGGGACCCACTTTGGACCCCCCAAAATGGCACGGGGAGGCATCGGAGAGGCGGATAAAAGGGGGCAGTGGATAGAGGGGCGTTCAATCTTTTAAAAGGTGGGTGCCAAGTGGGGGTCTGACTTGAGGAATTCCTGGAAGGGAGGAGGGAAAGGAGAGGGAAGGAAATGGGGGCGCGTTTGGGGAGGTCCTAGGGGGACCCACTTTGGACCCCCCAAAATGGCACGGGGGGGCATAGGAGAGGCGGATAAAAGGGAGGAGCGGATAGAGGGATGTTCAATCTTTTCAACGGTGGGTTTCAAGTGGGGGTCTCACTTGAGGAATTCCTGGAAGGGAGGAGGGAAAGGGAGAGAGAAGGAAAGGGAGAGGAAAGGGAGAGAAGGACGCCTTTGGAGAGGTCCTGGGGGGACCCACTTTGCGCCCCCCAAAATGGAGCAAAAAGTCCCAGGAGAGGCGGATAAACGGGGGCATCGGATAGAGGGATGTTCAATCTTTTCAACGGTGGGTTTCAAGTGGGGGTCTCACTTAAGGAATTCTTGGAAAAGAGGAGGAAAAGGAGAGGGAAGGAAATGGGGGCGCGTTTGGGGAGGTCCTAGGGGGACCCACTTTGAGCCCCCCAAAATGGCACGGGGAGGCATAGGAGAGGCGGATAAAAGGGTGCAGCGGATAGAGGGGGGTTCAATCTTTCTAGGGGTGGGTTTCAAGTGGGGGGTCTGACCTGAGGAATTCCTGGAAGGGAGAAGAGAAAGGGAGAGAGAGAAGGAAAGGGAGAGGAAAGGGAGAGAAGGACGCCTTTGGAGAGGTCCTGGGGGGACCCACTTTGGACCCCCCAAAATGGCACGGGGAGGCATCGGAGAGGCGGATAAAAGGGAGCATCGGATAGAGGGGCGCTCCATCTTTCTGGGGGTGGGTGCCAAGTGGGGTCTGACCTGAGGAATTCCTGGAGGCAGGTGTCGCAAAAGCGGTGCCCGCAGGTGGAGACGCGCACGGGCTCCCGCATGGCCTTGGCGCAGAGCGGGCAGAGGAGGCGCCGCTTGGGCTTCTCCAGGAACTTGTAGTCGAAGCCCGGCATGGCGGAGCCCGAATGCACGACCAGGAGGCCGAGGCCGCGGGAGACGCGCCCGACCCACGCCGCCCTCGCCAGGCCCTAGCGCCGCCCGCCGGGAAACGAAGGCAAGCCACGCCCCCTGGAGGTTGCCAACTGACCTCGCCTCCAAGGCGCCTCTGCTCCCGGCTTAAGAGAAGGGGCATTGTGGGAAAGGAAGGAAGGAAGGAAGGACAGTGGACTAGGGGATTGTGGGAGCTGTAGTTTTAAGATGTCAAAAGAGAGGAATAGACCATTATTATTATTTTATATTATTATTATATTACTATTATGTTATTATTATATCATATTATTAAATTACTATATTATTACATTATTATATTACTATTGTTATTATTATATTATATTACTATTATGTTATTATTATATCATATTATTAAATTACTATTATTATATTACTATATTATTACATTATTATATTACTATTGTTATTATTATATTACTATGATGTTATTATTATATCAATTATTATTAAATTACTACATTATTATATTATATTACTATTATATCATATTATTAAATTACTATTATTATATTACTATATTATTACATTATTATATTACTATTGTTATTATTATATTATATTACTATTATGTTATTATTATATCAATTATTATTAAATTACTACATTATTATATTATATTACTATTATGTTATTATTATATCAATTATTATTAAATTACTACATTATTATATTATATTACTATTATGTTATTATTATATCATATTATTAAATTACTATTGTTATATTACTATATTATTACATTATTATATTACTATTGTTATTATTATATTATATTACTATTATGTTATTATTATATCAATTATTATTAAATTACTACAATATTATATTATATTACTATATTATTACATTATTATATTACTATTGTTATTATTATATTATATTATATTACTATTATGTTATTATTATATCAATTATTATTAAATTACTACATTATTATATTATATTATATTACTATTATGTTATTATATCCTATTATTATTAAAGTACTATTATATTATTATATTACTATATTATTACATTATTATTATGTTATTATATGATATTATTATTAAATTACTATATTATTAGTACTATTACATGTAATATATAATATACAACTATAATAGTGTATTATTATTATATTGTATTACATTATATTATCAGTATTATATGTATATGCAATATATTATTAGCATAGCACAATGTTAGCATTATATATTACTATATTGCACTACATTATTAGTAATATTACACGCAATATATAATATACAATTATAATAGTGTATTATTATATTGTATTACATTATATTATTATTATCAGTATTATATGTATATGCAATATATTATTAGCATAGCACAATGTTAGCATTATATATTACTATATTGTAATGTACCACTATATTGCAATATTATTAGTACTATTACATGTAATATATAATATACAATTATAATAGTGTATTATTATTATATTGTATTACATTATAATATTATCAGTATTATATGTATATGCAATATATTATTAGCATAGCACAATGTTAGCATTATATATTACTATATTGTAATGTACCACTATATTGCAATATTATTAGTACTATTACATGTAATATATAATATACAATTATAATAGTGTATTATTATTATATTGTATTACATTATATTATCAGTATTATATGTATATGCAATATATTATATTATTAGCATAGCACAATATTAGCATTATATTGTATAACACCACTATATTGCAATATTATTAGTAATATTACATGTAATATATAATATACAATTATAATAGTGTATTATTATATGTATATGCAATATACTATATAATTAGCATAGCACAATGTTAGCATTATATATTACTATATTGTACTGTACCACTATATTGCAATATTATTAGTACTATTACATGTAATATATAATACACAATTATAATAGTGTATTATTATATGTATATGCAATATATTATATTATTAGCATAGCACAATGTTAGCATTATATATTACTATATTGTACTGTACCACTATATTGCAATATTATTAGTACTATTACATGTAATATATAATACACAATTATAATAGTGTATTATTATATGTATATGCAATATATTATATTATTAGCATAGCACAATGTTAGCATTATATATTACTATATTGCACTGTACCACTATATTGCAATATTATTAGTACTATTACATGTAATATATAATACACAATTATAATAGTGTATTATTATATGTATATGCAATATATTATATTATTAGCATAGCACAATGTTAGCATTATATATTACTATATTGCACTGTACCACTATATTGCAATATTATTAGTACTATTACATGTAATATATAATACACAATTATAATAGTGTATTATTATATGTATATGCAATATATTATATTATTAGCATAGCACAATGTTAGCATTATATATTACTATATTGCACTGTACCACTATATTGCAATATTATTAGTACTATTACATGTAATATATAATATACAATTATAATAGTGTATTATTATTATTATATTGTATTACATTATGTTATTATTAGTAGTAGTGGTATAGCATAATATGAGTATTATATATTATTTTGGCACGATATCTCCATGGCTCCAGGATCAGAGGCCCAAGGAGGCGAGATCTCGAGAAAAATGTCCCCCGAAGGGCACAGACAAGGGAAACGCCTCACCTGGCGGGCAGGTAGCAGCCTCTCCCAGGTGTTGCTATGACGTCTGGGTTTCCCCAGCAACAGCAGAGACAAAGAATGGGCCCCGCCAGACAAGGAGGGGACACGGCTGCTCTTTGCCCCACGGCCATGGGGACAAGCCCAGACTCGCAGAACATCAAACAGACCTGATCGGGAGTGGAATCCCCACATATATGCAGCCAGGCCTTCAAATACCTGGACTTTGTGTGGCTCAAGGCAGCCGCTTGCCTTGGGACAAGGAGGCTCTGCTTTTCATCCCGGTCTATCTCCTCCCTTGCTTTCTATTGATTTTTCATTCCAAATGACTGAAATTTAAGAAAAAACAAGAAATAATAATAATAATAGTTTGAATTACGTTTCTGGAGACCAGGTTTTGAACCCCTGATATAAATAATAATAATAATAATAATAATAATAATAATAATAATAATAATAATAATTATTATTATTATTATTATTATTATTATTATTATTATTATTATAGTTTGAATTACATCTTTGGAGACCAGGTTTCAAACCCCTGATATAATAATAATAATAGTTTGAATTACATTTCCAGAGACCAGGTTTTGAACCCCTGATATAATAATAATAATAATAATAATAATAATAATAATAATAATAATAATAATAATAATAGTTTGAATTACATCTCCGGAGACCCGGTTTCAAACCCCTGATATAATTATTATTATTATTATTATTATTATTATTATTATTATAGTTTGAATTACATCTTTGGAGACCAGGTTTCAAACCCCTGATATAATAATAATAATAGTTTGAATTACATTTCCAGAGACCAGGTTTTGAACCCCTGATATAATAATAATAATAATAATAATAATAATAATAATAATAATAATAATAATAATAATAGTTTGAATTACATCTCTGGAGACCCGGTTTCAAACCCCTGATATAATAATAATAATAATAATAATTATTATTATTATTATAGTTTGAATTACATCTTTGGAGACCAGGTTTCAAACCCCTGATATAATAATAATAATAGTTTGAATTACGTCTCCGGAGACCAGGTTTCAAACCCCTGATATAAAAATAATAATGATAATAATAGTTTGAATTACATTTCCAGAGACCAGGTTTTGAACCCCTGATATAATAATAATAATAATAATAATAATAATAATAATAATAATAATAATAGTTTGAATTACATCTCCGGAGACCCGGTTTCAAACCCCTGATATAATAATAATAATAATTATTATTATTATTATTATTATTATAGTTTGAATTACATCTTTGGAGACCAGGTTTCAAACCCCTGATATAATAATAATAATAGTTTGAATTACGTCTCCGGAGACCAGGTTTCAAACCCCTGATATAAAAATAATAATGATAATAATAGTTTGAATTACATTTCCAGAGACCAGGTTTTGAACCCCTGATATAATAATAATAATAATAATAATAATAATAATAATAATAATAATAATAATAGTTTGAATTACATCTCCGGAGACCCGGTTTCAAACCCCTGATATAATAATAATAATAATAATAATAATAATAATAATAATAATAATAATAATAATAGTTTGAATTACATCTTTGGAGACCAGGTTTTGAACCCCTGATATAATAATAATAATAATAGTTTGAATTACATCTCTAGAAACCAGGTTTCAAACCCCTGTTCAGACTTCATGGAATAATAATAATAATAATAGTTTGAGTTACGTCTCCGGAGACCAGGTTTCGAACCCCTGATATAATAATAATAATAGTTTAAATTATGCCTCCAGAGACCAGGTTTTGAACCCCTATTCAGACTTTGTGTAATAATAATAATAATAATAATAATAATAATAATAATAATAATAATAATAATAGTTTGAATTACGTCTCCGGAGATCAGGTTTTGAACCCCTGATATAATAATAATAATAATAATAATAATAATAATAATAATAATAATAATAATAAATCACACAGTCCTAGACACTTGGGAAGTGTTTGACTTGTGATTTAGTGATATGAAATCCAGCATATCTATCTTGTTTGCTGTGACATACAATATAATAATAATAATAATAATAATAATAATAATAATAATAATAATAGTAAATACATCACACAGTCCTAGACACTTGGGAAGTTTCCGACTTGTGATTTTGTGATATGAAATCCAGCATATCTATCTTGTTTGCTGTGTCATAATAAAATAATAATAATAATAATAATAATAATAATAATAATAATAGTTTGAATTACGTCTCTGGAGACCAGGTTTTGAATCCCTATTCAGACTTCGTGTAATAATAATAATAATAATAATAATAAATCACACAGTCCTAGACACTTGGGAAGTGTTTGACTTGTGATTTTGTGATACGAAATCCAGCATATCTATCTTGTTTGCTGTGTCATAATAAAATAATAATAATAATAATAATAATAATAATAATAATAATGATAATAGTTTGAATTACGTCTCCGGAGACCAGGTTTCGAATCCCTATTCAGACTTCGTGTAATAATAATAATAATAATAATAATAATAATAATAATAAATCACACAGTCCTAGACACTTGGGAAGTGTTTGACTTGTGATTTTGTGATACGAAATCCAGCATATCTATCTTGTTTGCTGTGTCATAATAAAATAATAATAATAATAATAATAATAATAATAATAATAGTTTGAATTACGTCTCTGGAGACCAGGTTTTGAATCCCTATTCAGACTTTGTGTAATAATAATAATAATAATAATAATAATAATAAATCACACAGTTCTAGACACTTGGGAAGTTTCCGACTTGTGATTTTGTGATACCAAATCCAGCATATCTATCTTGTTTGCTGTGGCATACAATATAATAATAATAATTATAATAATTATAATAATTATAATAATAGTTTGAATTACATCTTTGGAGACCAGGTTTCAAACCCCTGATATAATAATAATAATAGTTTGAATTACGTCTCCGGAGACCAGGTTTGAATCCCTATTCAGACTTTGTGTAATAATAATAATAATAATAATAATAATAAATCACACAGTCCTAGACACTTGGGAAGTGTTTGACTTGTGATTTTGTGATACGAAATCCAGCATATCTATCTTGTTTGCTGTGACATACAATATAATAATAATAATAATAATAATAATAATAATAATAATAATAATAATAGTTTGAATTACGTCTCCGGAGACCAGGTTTTGAATCCCTATTCAGACTTCGTGTAATAATAATAATAATAATAATAATAATAATAAATCACACAGTCCTAGACACTTGGGAAGTGTTTGACTTGTGATTTTGTGATACGAAATCCAGCATATCTATCTTGTTTGCTGTGTCATAATAAAATAATAATAATAATAATAATAATAATAATAATAATAATAATAATAATAAATACATCACATAGTCCTAGACACTTGGGAAGTTTCCGACTTGTGATTTTGTGATATGAAATCCAGCATATCTATCTTGTTTGCTGTGTCATAATAAAATAATAATAATAATAATAATAATAATAATAATAATAATAATAATAATAATAATAGTTTGAATTACGTCTCTGGAGACCAGGTTTTGAATCCCTATTCAGACTTTGTGTAATAATAATAATAATAATAATAATAATAAATCACACAGTTCTAGACACTTGGGAAGTTTCCGACTTGTGATTTTGTGATATGAAATCCAGCATATCTATCTTGTTTGCTGTGTCATAATAAAATAATAATAATAATAATAATAATAATAATAATAATAATGATAATAATAATGATAATAGTTTGAATTACGTCTCCGGAGACCAGGTTTCGAATCCCTATTCAGACTTCGTGTAATAATAATAATAATAATAATAATAATAATAATAAATCACACAGTCCTAGACACTTGGGAAGTGTTTGACTTGTGATTTTGTGATACGAAATCCAGCATATCTATCTTGTTTGCTGTGTCATAATAAAATAATAATAATAATAATAATAATAATAATAATAATAATAATAGTTTGAATTACGTCTCTGGAGACCAGGTTTTGAATCCCTATTCAGACTTTGTGTAATAATAATAATAATAATAATAATAATAATAATAAATCACACAGTTCTAGACACTTGGGAAGTTTCCGACTTGTGATTTTGTGATACCAAATCCAGCATATCTATCTTGTTTGCTGTGGCATACAATATAATAATAATAATTATAATAATAATAATAATAATAATAATAATAATGATAATAATAATGATAATAGTTTGAATTACGTCTCCGGAGACCAGGTTTCGAATCCCTATTCAGACTTCGTGTAATAATAATAATAATAATAATAATAATAATAAATCACACAGTCCTAGACACTTGGGAAGTGTTTGACTTGTGATTTTGTGATACGAAATCCAGCATATCTATCTTGTTTGCTGTGTCATAATAAAATAATAATAATAATAATAATAATAATAATAATAATAATAATAGTTTGAATTACGTCTCTGGAGACCAGGTTTTGAATCCCTATTCAGACTTTGTGTAATAATAATAATAATAATAATAATAATAATAATAATAATAATAAATCACACAGTTCTAGACACTTGGGAAGTTTCCGACTTGTGATTTTGTGATACCAAATCCAGCATATCTATCTTGTTTGCTGTGTCATAATAAAATAATAATAATAATAATAATAATAATAATAATAATAATAATAATAGTTTGAATTACGTCTCTGGAGACCAGGTTTTGAATCCCTATTCAGACTTTGTGTAATAATAATAATAATAATAATAATAATAATAAATCACACAGTTCTAGACACTTGGGAAGTTTCCGACTTGTGATTTTGTGATACCAAATCCAGCATATCTATCTTGTTTGCTGTGGCATACAATATAATAATAATAATTATAATAATTATAATAATTATAATAATAGTTTGAATTACATCTTTGGAGACCAGGTTTCAAACCCCTGATATAATAATAATAATAGTTTGAATTACGTCTCCGGAGACCAGGTTTGAATCCCTATTCAGACTTTGTGTAATAATAATAATAATAATAATAATAATAAATCACACAGTCCTAGACACTTGGGAAGTGTTTGACTTGTGATTTTGTGATACGAAATCCAGCATATCTATCTTGTTTGCTGTGGCATACAATATAATAATAATAATAATAATAATAATAATAATGATAATAGTTTGAATTACGTCTCCGGAGACCAGGTTTGAATCCCTATTCAGACTTTGTGTAATAATAATAATAATAATAATTTGAATTATGACCCCGGAGACCACGTTTCGAACCCCTGTTCAGACTTCGTAGAATAATAATATCATCTCTGGAGTCCTATTTGTTGAATACAGACCGGATGCCAAATATTGGCTCAGCCAAGTCAGGCATGTCGCCGGCCGTGTCTTTGGGGAGACTTCTTTGGAGCAGGTTTTTCCACCTTGGACGAATCAAAAGGGGCCTTTTGTGGCTCCGAAAACCACGGTCAAATCCCAGCAGAAGATCGAGAAAATTCTGCAGTGGGTTTGGACGTGATTCGTGGTTTCGGTCATTGGACAAATGGCTGATGATCAGCGTGATAAGGCCTAGCAAATGTTTGTTGCTTGGAGGTGACCCCCGGGCCTCGATTGTCCATTAACTTTATGTTTGCTTTCATTTCAACTCTGTGTTGTCGAAGGCTTTCATGGGTTGCTGTGAGTTTTCCGAGCTGTATGGCCATGTTCCCAGGCAGGAAGCAGCCAGGCTTTGAAGCTGCAAGGCCACTCAATGCTAATGCTATTATTATTATTTATTTACTACATTTATATGCCGCCCTTCTCGCCTCGAAGGGGACTCAGAGCAGCTTACAAATTAAATTTACATACAATATTATATTATTAGCATAGCACAATACTGGCAATAAATTACTATATTGTACTATATTATTATTATATTATATTACATATAAAATATAATAGAGTAGAGTCTCACCTATCCAAGCCTCTGGATAATCCAAGCCATTTTTGTAGTCAATGTTTTCAATACATCCTGATATTTTGGTGCTAAATTTGTAAATACAGTAGAGTCTCACTTATCCAACACTCGCTTATCCAACGTTCTGGATTATCCAACGCATTTTTGTAGTCAATGTTTTCAATACATCCTGATATTTTGGTGCTAAATTTGTAAATACAGTAGAGTCTCACTTATCCAACACTCGCTTATCCAACGTTCTGGATTATCCAACGCATTTTTGTAGTCAATGTTTTCAATACATCGTGATATTTTGGTGCTAAATTTGTAAATACAGTAGAGTCTCACTTATCCAACACTCGCTTATCCAACGTTCTGGATTATCCAACGCATTTTTGTAGTCAATGTTTTCAATACATCGTGATATTTTGGTGCTAAATTTGTAAATACAGTAGAGTCTCACTTATCCAACACTCGCTTATCCAACGTTCTGGATTATCCAACGCATTTTTGTAGTCAATGTTTTCAATACATCGTGATATTTTGGTGCTAAATTTGTAAATACAGTAGAGTCTCACTTATCCAACACTCGCTTATCCAACGTTCTGGATTATCCAACGCATTTTTGTAGTCAATGTTTTCAATACATCGTGATATTTTGGTGCTAAATTTGTAAATACAGTAGAGTCTCACTTATCCAACACTCGCTTATCCAACGTTCTGGATTATCCAACGCATTTTTGTAGTCAATGTTTTCAATACATCGTGATATTTTGGTGCTAAATTTGTAAATACAGTAGAGTCTCACTTATCCAACACTCGCTTATCCAACGTTCTGGATTATCCAACGCATTTTTGTAGTCAATGTTTTCAATACATCGTGATATTTTGGTGCTAAATTTGTAAATACAGTAGAGTCTCACTTATCCAACACTCGCTTATCCAACGTTCTGGATTATCCAACGTATTTTTGTAGTCAATGTTTTCAATACATCGTGATATTTTGGTGCTAAATTTGTAAATACAGTAGAGTCTCACTTATCCAACACTCGCTTATCCAACGTTCTCGATTATCCAACGCATTTTTGTAGTCAATGTTTTCAATACATCGTGATATTTTGGTGCTAAATTCGTAAATACAGTAATTACTACATAACATTACTGCGTATTGAACTACTTTTTCTGCCAGATTTGTTGTATAACATGATGTTTTGGTGCTTAATTTGTAAAATCATAACCTAATTTGATATTTAATAGGCTTCTCCTTAATCTCTCCTTATTATCCAACATATTCGCTTATCCAACATTCTGCTGGCCCGTTTATGTTGGATAAGTGAGACTCTACTGTACAGTAATTGCAACATAACATTACTGCGTATTGAACTACTTTTCCTGACAAATTTGTTGTAAAACATGATGTTTTGGTGCTTAATTTGTAAAATCATAACCTAATTTGATGTTTAATAGGCTTTTCCTTAATTCCTCCTTATTATCCAACGTATTCACTTATCCAACTTTCTGCCGGCTGGTTTATGTTGGATAAGTGAGACTCTACTGTATTAGCATAGCACAATATTGGTAATAAATGACTATATTGTACTATAAAAATATATTGTAATATTATTAGTAATATTACATATAAAATATAATACAGTAGAGTCTCACTTGTCCAAGCCTCTGGATAATCCAAGCCATTTTTGAAGTTTTTTTCATTTTTCAATACATCGTGATATTTTGGTGCTAATTTTGTAAATACAGTAATTACCACATAGCATTACTGCATATTGAACTACTTTTCCTGTCAAATTTGTTGTATAACATGAAGTTTTGGTACTTAATTTGTAAAATCATAACCTAATTTGATGTTTAATAGGCTTTTCCTTAATCCCTCCTTATTATCCAAGATATTCGCTTATCCAAGCTACTGCCGGCCCGTTTATGTTGGATAAGTGAGACTCTACTGTATATTGTAATATTATTAGTAATATTACATATAAAGTATAATATATAATATATATAATTAATATTATTAATTAATTATAATATATAATTAATATTATTATATTGTATTATTAGCATTATATCGTATTATTATCACTAATCAACGGCCCAATTGCAACATTTAAACAGAAGAGAGTTTTTTCTCCCACCCTGGACATTATTCCACGGATATATAAACCCTACTTGCTTCTGAGGTGGGTGAAACGTCAGGAGAGAATGCTTCTGGAACATGGCCAGACAGCCTGGAAAACTCACAGCAACCCAATCTCTGTTTTGTCTAATTATAAACTCACTTTTTTCCTTCCTTCCTTCCTTCCTTTCCTCTGGTTGAAAGATCTCTCCCGCTTCATCAACTGCTTCCCACCTGCAGGAGGATTTCGAAATTATTAAATTTTATTATTAATGATTATTATTATTTACTTATTTTATTTATTTATTTACATCACTTTTACCCCGCCTTTTTCTCCGAGGAGACTCAAAGCGGCTTACAGTGAATAGGCAAAAATTCAATGCCTAAAAATAATGTAAAAACAACAATTCATATAAAACAATCTATAAAACAATTCATATAAAACAGATACCATTACAAAATAAAATCACATTATACAAAATTTTAAGATTTTATTATTTATTATTATTAATTTTCTTATTAATACATAGAATTATTGCAGGTTATTTTTTATTAAAATATTATAAAAATGATATTTAAAAATAATGTAATAAATAAAAAATAACAAATGTAATATTATTATTAAATTGTTAATTATCCGTTTAGTTGGTTCCGACTCTTCGTGACCTCATGGACCACCTTGTCCGCCGTTGCCACCCCAAGTCCCTCCAAGGTCAAGCCAGTCGTTTCAAGGATTAATTGTTAGATTAATATTATTAAAATATTATTACATATTTAATAATATTAATGTTAAATTAATATTGTTAAAAATATTATTACAATGAAAAACGATTAAAACAAATTCTTATTAATTAATACAAATAATAAAAAAAACACTTTATAATTTCCATCACACCTTTCTCTTTGTAGGAAAAGCATGGAAAAAAAAGGCACTATTTTGGGGTGGGATTATAGATCCCAGAATCTCTTACACTTGGCCTACTGAGTCGTTGCTTTGAAAATAGAAGTGTCATCTACATATCTGTGTGTGTGTATATATATATATATATAGATATACATATATAGAGATATATATACATATATATAGATATATATAGATAGATAAATGTAAAGGTTTTCCCCTGACATTAAGTCTAGTCGTGTCTGACTCTGGGGGTTGGTGCTCATCTCCATTTCTAAGCCAAAGAGCCGGCGTTGTCCATAGACTCCTCCACGGTCATGTGGTCATAGGCATGACTGCATGGAGAGCCGTTACCTTCCCGCCGGAGCAGTACCTATTGATCTACTCACATTCTGGGGGTTGGTGCTCATCTCCATTTCTAAGCCAAAGAGCCGGCGTTGTCCGTAGACACCTCCAAGGTCATGTGGCCACTGGCATGACTGCATGGAGAGCTGTTACCTTCCTGCCAGAGCAGTACCTATTGATCTACTCACATTCTGGGGGTTGGTGCTCATCTCCATTTCTAAGCCAAAGAGCCGGCGTTGTCCGTAGACACCTCCAAGGTCATGTGGCCACTGGCATGACTGCATGGAGAGCTGTTACCTTCCTGCCAGAGCAGTACCTATTGATCTACTCACATTCTGGGGGTTGGTGCTCATCTCCATTTCTAAGCCAAAGAGCCGGCGTTGTCCGTAGACACTTCCAAGGTCATGTGGCCACTGGCATGACTGCATGGAGAGCTGTTACCTTCCTGCCAGAGCAGTACCTATTGATCTACTCACATTCTGGGGGTTGGTGCTCATCTCCATTTCTAAACCAAAGAGCCGGCGTTGCCCGTAGACACCTCCAAGGTCATGTGGCCACTGGCATGACTGCATGGAGAGCTGTTACCTTCCTGCCAGAGCAGTACCTATTGATCTACTCACATTCTGGGGGTTGGTGCTCATCTCCATTTCTAAGCCAAAGAGCCGGCGTTGTCCGTAGACACTTCCAAGGTCATGTGGCCACTGGCATGACTGCATGGAGAGCTGTTACCTTCCTGCCAGAGCAGTACCTATTGATCTACTCACATTCTGGGGGTTGGTGCTCATCTCCATTTCTAAACCAAAGAGCCGGCGTTGCCCGTAGACACCTCCAAGGTCATGTGGCCATAGGCATGACTGCATGGAGATATGTTACCTTCCCGCTGGAGCAGTACCTATTGATCTACTCTCATTCTGGGGGTTGGTGCTCATCTCCATTTCTAAGCCAAAGAGCCGGCGTTGTCCTTAGACACCTCCAAGGTCATGTGACCACTGGCATGACTGCATGGAGAGCTGTTACCTTCCTGCCAGAGCAGTACCTATTGATCTACTCTCATTCTGGGGGTTGGTGCTCATCTCCATTTCTAAGCCAAAGAGCCGGCGTTGTCCTTAGACACCTCCACGGTCATGTGGCCATTGGCATGACTGCATGGAGAGCTGTTACCTTCCCGCCAGAGCAGTACCTATTGATCTACTCACATTCTGGGGGTTGGTGCTCATCTCCATTTCTAAGCCAAAGAGCCGGCGTTGCCCGTAGACACCTCCAAGGTCATGTGGCCATAGGCATGACTGCATGGAGATATGTTACCTTCCCGCCAGAGCAGTACCTATTGATCTACTCACATTCTTGGGGTTGGTGCTCATCTCCATTTCTAAGCCAAAGAGCCGGCGTTGCCCTTAGACACCTCCAAGGTCATGTGGCCATAGGCATGACTGCATGGAGAGCTGTTACCTTCCCGCCAGAGCAGTACCTATTGATCTACTCACATTCTGGGGGTTGGTGCTCATCTCCATTTCTAAGCCAAAGAGCCGGCCTTGCCCGTAGACACCTCCAAGGTCATGTGGCCATAGGCATGACTGCATGGAGATATGTTACCTTCCCGCCAGAGCAGTACCTATTGATCTACTCACATTCTGGGGGTTGGTGCTCATCTCCATTTCTAAGCCAAAGAGCCGGCGTTGTCCGTAGACACCTCCAAGGTCATGTGGCCACTGGCATGACTGCATGGAGAGCTGTTACCTTCCTGCCAGAGCAGTACCTATTGATCTACTCACATTCTGGGGGTTGGTGCTCATCTCCATTTCTAAGCCAAAGAGCCGGCGTTGTCCGTAGACACCTCCAAGGTCATGTGGCCACTGGCATGACTGCATGGAGCGCCGTTACCTTCCCACCGGAGCGGTACCTATTGATCTACTCACATTGGCATGTTTTCGAACTGCTAGGTTGGCAGGAGCTGGGGCTAACAGCGGGCGCTCATTCCACTCCCGGGATTTGAACCTGGGACCTTTGGGTCTGCACGTTCAGCAGCTCAGCGCTTTAACGCACTTCGCCACCAGGGCCCCCAAATTATTAGTAATATTACATGTAAAATATAATATATAATTCATATTATTATATTGTATTATTAGTATTATATCATACTAGCTGTGCCCAGCCACGCGTTGCTGTGGCGAAGTCTGGTGGTATGGGAAATAAAGTATTGAGGAATTGGTGGTAGTTAAGGTAAAGGGTAAAGGTTTTCTCCTGACATTAAGTCCAGTTGTGTCCGATTGCACACTGAAGTGGATTATATGGCAGTGTGGAGTCAAGATAATCCAGTTCAAAGCAGAGAATATAAGATTATAAATGGGTTCTATAGCTATGTGGAAGGGCCTTGAGTCTACACTGCCATATAATCCAGTTAAAATCAGATAATCTGTATTTTATAGGCAGTGTGGAAGAGGCCTAAGTGAGGCCTAACTCTGCCTGTCCCCTGAGCTGAGTGGGTTGCTAGGTGACCAAGTGGGCGGAGCTTAGCCTTTTAAGTGGCAGCAATTGGATAAAAACAATTCTTCCTCTCCCTCTAATTAGGACTTTATTTTTCTTTTCTTTTTGTTGTATGAACGTAGAGGCATGGATGAGGGGTTGTGCTGCCAAGTTTAGTGTTTCTGGGATGTGTAGTTTTGTTGTTTTGTCCTAGGCTGAAATTTCATTACCCTTTTATATATATAGATTACAATATAATATTATGAATATTATATGTATATACAATATTTTTTCCCTCTGAAAAGAGTGCTGTCCCCTCCTCTGGTTTCCCAAGACCATAACCAGGCCTGGGCAAACTTGGGCCTTTCCTCCAGGAGTTTTGGACTTCAACTCCCAACATTCCTAACATCCCTAAGGAATGAAGGAAGGAAGGAAGGGCTTCAAAAAGGTTGGCACTATGTTGTAGACAGTTAAGGGAGTTCTTCAACAACGACAGGAAACAAGGTTTTATGGATAAAGAAACATTCTGGGACAGAATAATGACTTCGGAAAAAAAAGTGATAACAAAACTCTTCCGACATATACTGGAATGGGCTACTGAGGAAGAAACAGTCAAGGAATGTATGACAAAATGGGCAGCAAATTTTGGGAGAACAATTCGAATGGAGCAATGGGAAACTATGTGGAATCAAAAAATGAAGCAAATGTATTCATATGATCTGAAAGAAAATTTGATTAAAATGTTCTACAGATGGTACATAACGCCACAGAAATTAGGTTTTTACTATAAGGACATGAATACCGCCTGTTGGAAATGTAAGCAGCATGAAGGAACTTTTTTCCATATGTGGTGGTCGTGTGATAAGGCAAAAAAATATTGGAAAACTATATATGAAAGTATGCAAAAAATTTTAAAAACTAACTACCAATTCAAACCAGAACTTTTCCTTCTAGGAATCACGGAACTGAAGCTAACAGAAAATGAGGAACTGTTAATTAATTATATGACTACGGCAGCAAGGATCACATATGCAAAGTATTGGAGACAGGAGGAAATACCGGACGCAGATCAATGGTTACTTAAATTAATGGAAATTAAAAATATGGATAGGCTAACATATATAATAACAAAACACCAAGGAGTGCCTAAGAGATGTACAGACTGGAAACCAATATTAGTCTATATACAACAAAGAAGAATGACAACATGTATGTAGAGATAAAGACTGAGGTTTCAATTATAGGACATAGACTGACAATATTTGAAATTACGGAGCATGTAAAGATAAGCTGACAACACGAACAGGTCGCGGGGTTAGAAAAGTCTTGCTATAGAGAAGCAGATTCAGAAACGGAAAGAAACCAATTCAGGGGTAAAAACTTCCCCTGAGAGACAATCTGGTTTAGATATGGATGGAAGTCAAGCCAGACGTGTGTGTTTCTTTTTTGTTGTTGTTGTGTATTTGTGTGTATTTTATCCTATTTTTAATGTCTCTTTTTTTTTTAAACCACTACCCTCACATCTCCTCCCCTACTATCCAATCTCCCAATTTCCTACTTTCCTATAACCAAAATGTTCCCCCACTTTTATTGTTAACCTTTGAAATCTAAATAAAAGTTTAAAAAAAAAAAAAAAGGTTGGCACTGAGTCACGCAACCCAAACACGCGACTCCTCCACGCGAGGATGGCAGTGACGACGATATCCCACCTCTGAGTCAGCTCGTAAAAATAAACCTGTCTCCGTCCCCGTCGTCACCGTTAAAAGTCACGCCACAGGATTCGCTCTCAAGGCTCCGTCCTCACCTCGGGTGGCCTTTTGCCCAAAGGAAGGCCTCCTCGTGCCCCTTCACTGCGGACTGGGCTCCTCCGTCGCGGCTGTAAACACACACAAAGGAGCCACAAATGTAATATCGGCCGGAAGGAAGGAATCAAGGAAGGACAGCTTGGCTCACTGTTTATTTCTACAAGTCTCCCGAGGGATTGGCGCCCGCCCAGCGCTCTTGGCGAGTCCCATACAGAGGGGCTTTTGTCTCCAGCTGGAACCCTTTGGAGCTCCTTTCTCTCTTTTTCTCCCCCCAACACTTTATTTTAATCTTGCACCAACGGCACCCGATTCCCAGCCTCCTCTCTGCGTTATTCATCCCTTGGCCGAGAACCTGGATTGAGAGCTCATTTCAAGGAGGCCAGAGCGCATAATGCGATGCTCCAAATCTCCCCCGATAAAAAAAGCTGAAGAAGACGGGCCTCAAGTTGGTCGGGAACCAACTGCCCCGCTCTGGGTTGCAAATCTAGACATGTCCAGACTCAGTTTTCCATTGAAAACCACATTCACAAGAAAGGCAGACAAGGAGTCGTTGGCTTTGGCCCAAAAAGCTACATCAGATCTCACCAAAGGATAGTACCGTATATACTCGAAGATAAGCCCTTATTTACGAGCTGAAAAAGCCTCCCTCGGCTTATAATCGGGTCAAGGCCTGCAATGGGTGCCTGCTGACTATTGCTTGCAATATGTGATCTATTTCTTTCCTCTCCTCCCTTATCAGTGTGTTTACTTTTGCAAAGCCTCCCTGCAGGCTATTGCTTGCAATATGTGATCTATTTCTCTCTTCTCCTCCCTCATCAGTGTGTTTACTTTTGCAAAGCCTCCCTGCAGGCTATTGCTTGCAATATGTGATCTATTTCTTTCCTCTCTTCCCTTATCAGTGTGTTTACTTTTGCAAAGCCTCCCTGCAGGCTATTGCTTGCAATATGTGATCTATTTCTTTCTTCTCCTCCCTTATCAGTGTGTTTACTTTTGCAAAGCCTCCCTCACCCTTGATCAAGGGAATGTTTTGAAAAGAGAAACACTCTTGCAAGTCAGGAAGAAGAAAAATATATATTCATTCATCTTATGAAAGCATTTTCCCCTGAAATATTTGTTGAACTCTCCTATAGATATACAGTAGAGTCTCACTTATCCAACATAAACGGGCCGGCAGAACGTTGGATAAGCGAATATGTTGGATAATAAGGAGAGATTAAGGAAAAGCCTATTAAACATCAAATTAGGTTATGATTTTACAAATTAAGCACCAAAATATCATGTTAAACAACATATTTGACAGAAAAAGTAGTTCAATATGCAGTAATACTATGTAGTAATTACTGTGTTTACAAATTTAGCACCAAAATATCACGATATATTGAAAACATTGACTACAAAAATGCGTTGGATAATCCAGAACGTTGGATAAGCGAGTGTTGGATAAGTGAGACTCTACTGTATAGGCATTAACCCTTGCAAGCTTTTGCCATCTCTATGTACATTTAAATGTGTATCTATCTATATACATTAATTTTATATATGAATTTTCCCCTCATATGTTTGCAGGCCTTTGCAAATCCTTTATACATATAGATCCATGTACCTGTGTATCTGTAGCCATACATATACATTAATTTTATATATGAATTTTCCCCTCATATGTTTGCAGGCCTTTGCAAATCCTTTATACATATAGATCCATGTACCTGTGTATCTGTAGCCATACATATACATTAATTTTATATATGAATTTTCCCCTCATATGTTTGCAGGTCTTTGCAAATCCTTTATACATATAGATCCATGTACCTGTGTATCTGTAGCCATACATATACATTATTTTTATACATGAATTTACGCTCATATGTTTGCAAGTCTCTGCAAATATCTATATAAAGAGAGATGTCTGGATAGCTATGAATATATTCTTACCTACCTATATATACAACTTGCTTATATTACAGGGGGGAAATGCATATGTGAAATTAGTATCTATGATTATAGATCTATATCTAGCTCTGCATTGTTTATATAAGCATTGTTACTATGTTGGAAGTCGGCCTGAGTCCCCATGGGGAGATAGGGTGTGATCCAAATGAAGTTTTTATTATTATTATTATTATTATTATTATTATTATTATTATTATTATTATTATTAGATTATTGTTGATACCATATTGTTTTTGTTGCCCCTACTTTTCCACTTATAGAGCTAGTTTATTGTTTTTCTTTGAAATACAGTAAATATTCAAAAACATTTAACCTACTGATGCCTCGATTAATGAAATTTTGTTGGTATTTATTTTTATTTTGAAATTTACCCATAGCTGCTGCATTTCCCACCCTTGGCTTATACTTGAATCAATAAGTTATCCCAGTTGGGATAATTAGGTGCCTCGGCTTATATTCGGGTCGGCTTATACTCGAGTATATATGGTATATTCTAATAAAAATAACAATAATATTATAGTAAAACAATAATAATGTAAATATATACAGTAGAGTCTCACTTATCCAACGTAAACGGGCCAGCAGAACATTGGATAAGCAAATATGTTGGATAATAAAGAGAGATTAAGGAAAAGCCTATTAAACATCAAATTACATTATGCTTTTACAAATTAAGAACCAAAATGTCATGCTATACAATGAATTGATAGAAAAAGCAATAATATGCAAGAATATATGGTACATTTATTATTTTTCTCTATTATTATTGGTATTATTACATTTATTATTTTTCTCTATTATTGTTGCTACTATTACATTTATTTTACTCTATTATTATTACTAATATTAATAAAACATTTATTATTTCACTCTGATCTTATTATTATTATTGCATTTATTATTTTACCCTATTTATTATTACATGTACAGTAGAGTCTCACTTATCCAAGCTAAACAGGCCGGCAGAACATTGGATAAGAAAATATGTTGGATAATAAGGAGAGATTAAGGAAAAGCCTGTTAAACATCAAATTAGGTTAGGATTTTACAAATTAAGCACCAAAACATCATGTTATACAACAAATTTGACAGAAAAAGTAGTTCAATACGCAGTAGTGCTATGTAGTAATTACTGTATTTACGAATTTAGCACCAAAATATCACGATATATTGAAAACATTGACTACAAAAATGCATTGGATAATCCTGAACGTTGGATAAGCGGATGTTGGATAAGTGAGATTCTACTGTATATATAAGAGTATAATAATAATGGTAAAGGTAAAGATTTCCCCTGACATTAAGTCCAGCCGTGTCTGACTCTGGGGGTTGGTACTCATCTCCATTTCTAAGCCGAAGAGCCGGCGTTGTCCATAGACACCTCCAAGGTCATGTGGCCATTGGCATGACTGCATGGAGCGCTGTTACCTTCCCGCTGGAGCGGTACCTATTGATCTACTCACATTTGCATGTTTTTGAACTGCTAGGTTCGCAGAAGCTGGAGCTAACAGCGGGCGCTAATTCCACTCCCCGAATTTGAACCTGGGACCTTTTGGTCCGCAAGTTCAGCAGCTCAGCACTTTTACACACTGAGCCACCGGAGGCTCCATATATATATATATATATATATATATATATATATATATATATATATATATATACACACACACACACACACACACACACACACACATATACATATATATAATATAATATATACAGCCCAGGAGCAAGCCACCAGAACAAATGCAATTAAGGCCAAGATCGAAAAATCAGCTGATGACCCAAAATGCAGACTGTGCAAGGCAACCAACGAAACCTCAGCTGCTGTAAGAAAATCACAGAGACAGACTACAAACAGAGGCACAACTATGTGGCCCAAATGATTCATTGGAACGTATGCCTCAAGTACCACCTGCCAGCAGCAAAGAACTGGTGGGATCACAAACCTGCAAAAGTATTGGAAAATGAGCACGCAAAGATACTGTGGGACTTCCGAATCCAGACTGACAAAGTTCTGGAACACAACACACCAGACATCACGGTTGTGGAAAAGAAAAAGGTTTGGATCATTGATGTCGCCATCCCAGGTGACAGTCGCATTGACGAAAAACAACAGGAAAAACTCAGCCGCGATCAGGACCTCAAGATTGAACTGCAAAGACTCTGGCAGAGACCAGTGCAGGTGGTCCCGGTGGTGATGGGCACACTGGGTGCCGTGCCAAAAGATCTCAGCCAGCATAATAACAAAATTACAATCTGCCAGCTGCAAAAGGCCACCCTACTAGGATCTGCGCGCATCATCCAAAAATACATCACACAGTCCTAGACACTCGGGAAGTGTTGGACTTGTGATTTTGTGATATGAAATCCAGCATGTCTATCTTGTTTGCTGTGTCATACAATACAATAATAACAATGTATAATAGCATAATATAATAAGGAGAGTAGTGCAATAAACTTATTATTATTAATAACAATAATGATAATGATAATAATAATAATTATTATTATTATTAATGCTATGTTGTTGCCAGAGAAGAGGCCATTTGTTTTGTCTGGTTCAATTGTGCTGGACGGGGCATGCAAGGTGTCTCCCAACCGCCCCGAAAACACACAGTGTCCCACTCACGTTTCACCGCCAACAAGGTGGTCCCGTGGCAGCAGGAGACGGAGGCCACATGGATGGGATGCGTCTCCCCGAGATGCACAAGCCGAGGGCTGCGGGTGTCCTCGTCCTTCCGGCCCAGGCGGCCACGAGCGCTTTTGCCCCAAGTGTAAACCTCGCCGTCTGGGAAGGAGAAGGGAGTCACGAATTGACAAACGGAGCAAGCGGAAGCGATAGCATGGAACGGGGACATCATCGCAGCCTCACCTGCTCCCACCACGACGGTGAAGGCGTCTCCGCAGCCCACCATGGCCACTCTGACCCCTTGGAGGCCCTCCACCAGGTAGGGTGACCGGCTGGAGCGGCAAGAGATGGGGCCGAGCTGGCCGTGCTGGTTGCTACCGAGGGTGAAACACTGGCCTGAGGCTGCGGAAGGAAACGTAATATATTCCATGGTGATGATGTCCTTATAATAACATTGATGACCCTCTAATAATAACGTATGAATTTTTGGTTTACAGATGCTATGTTTAATTGTGTGTTTGTGTTTTAAAAAAGTAAGTATTACAGTTATTGCATCTCAGCACTCAGAAGCTGGTTGCCATGGAGAAGTAGGTGGAGCCAACTGCCGTTTTGTTGAAAAAGTGCAGAGTTTAAAAAAAGGATTCAGTCTGTGCTCTGATGAGGCACAGGGAAGATTGATCCTAGGTTGAGGGAATCAAGGAGACTCAATTGTTCATTTTTGAGTCAGTTTAAAATAAGTTTGGTGACTTATTTAATGTAGTCTGTGTCCTGGTAAGGAACAGAGAATCTGTGATCGTATATCACAGGGTGACTGCGGTTTAAAAGTAGCAGAGGAAGAAGTTCTAACTACTTTAAGTAAAAGAAACGACACTTTAGGGCAGGGGTCCCCAAACTAAGGCCCGGGGGCCGGATGCGGCCCTCCGAGGTCATTTACCTGGCCCCTGCCCTCAGTTTTATAATATAATATATTGTATATACATATAATATTGATAATATTATAATGTAATACAATATAACACTAATAATAATACCATATAATAATATTAATTATATATTCTATATTACATATAATATTACTAATAATATTACAGTATAGTGGTATAGTTAAATACAGTAATATATAATGCTAATATTGTGCTATGCTAATAATATAATATATTGTATGTACATATAATTTGTAAGCCACTCTGAGTCCCCTTTGGGGTGAGAAAGGTGTGATACAAATGTAGTAAATAAATGCAGTAAATAAATAATAAATAAATACATTTTAGACTTAGGCTCGCCCAAAGTCTGAAATGACTTGAAGGCACACAACAACAACAACAACAACAATCCTAATTAACTTGACTATCTCACTGGCCAGAAGCAGGAGCACACTTCCCATTGAAATCCTGATAAATGTATGTTGGGTTAAAATTGTTTTTATTTTTAAATATTGTATTGTTCTTTCATTGTCCTTGATGTTGTTGTTGTTTTTGCACTACAAATAAGACATGTGCAGTGTGCATCGGAATTTGTTTGTATTTTTTTTCCAAATGATAATCCGGCCCCTCAACAGTCTGAAGGATTGTGGACCGGCCCTCGGCTTAAAAAGTTTGAGGACCCCTGCTTTAGGGAGTTTGTCGTACCTCATTCTAGTACTGTAACTGTTAATAAAAGTGCCTCTAAGTGAGAAACAATATTGTAGCCACTAAGCTCTGTGCCTGAATAAACTTGTTATTGTTCCTCCAACATCTAAGCCAGGGGTCCTCAAACTTTTTAAGTAGAGGGCCGGTTCATGGTCCTTCAGATTGCTGAAGGGCCAAATTATCATTTGAAAAAAAAAGAAAAGAACAAATCCCTATGCACACTGCACATGTCTTATTTGTAATGCAAAAAAACAAAAAAACAAAAACAAACAAAACCCCAACAACATTTATTCACTTATTTATTTATTTACTACATTTATACCCCACCCTCTCTCACCCCGAAGGGGACTCAGAGTGGCTTACAAGTTGTATGTACATACAATATATTATATTATTAGCATAGCACAATATTAGCATTATATATTACTATCTGGTACTATACTATACATTTAATATATAATATATAATTAATATTATTATATTATACAATATTATTATATTGTATTATTATTATTAGCCACCCTGAGTCCCCTATTGAGTGAGAAGGGCGGGGTAGAAATACTGTAATAAATAAATAAATATTATATTGTATTACATTATAATATTATTATCAATATTATATGTACAGTAGAGTCTCACTTATCCAACACTCGCTTATCCAACGTTCTGGATTATCCAATGCATTTTTGTAGTCAATGCTTTCAATATATCGTGATATTTTGGTGCTAAATTCATAAATACAGTAATTACTATATAGCATTACTGTGTACTGAACTACTTTTTCTGACAAATTTGTTGTCTAACATGATGTTTTGATGCTTAATTTGTAAAATCATAACTTAATTTGATGTTTAATAGGCTTCTCCTTAATGCCTCCTTATTATCCAACATATTCGCTTATCCAACGTTCTGCCGGCCCGTTTATGTTGGATAAGTGAGACTCTACTGTATACACAATATATCATATTATTACCATAGCAGAATACTAGTAAATGAAAGAACAATATAATATTTAAAAATAAAAACAATTTTAACCAACATACTGTAAACCTATCAGGATTTCATTGGGAAGTGAGGGCCTGCTTCTGTCCAAAGAGATAGTCAAGTTAATAAGGATTGTTGTTGTTGTGTGCCTTCAAGTCATTTCAGAATTGGGCAAGCCTAAGTCTAAAACTGAGGGCGGGGGCCAGGTCAATGACCTTGGAGGGCCGCATCCGGCCCCCGGGCCTTAGTTTGGGGACCCCTGATCTAAGCCTATGTCGCATCTATATATATAAATGAGTGATGGCATCATGGCGACCAACAAAACAACAAAACTTGTTGCCCTTCAACCTTGAAATTTGACAACACAACCCATCATCCACGCCTCTAGGTTGATACAACAAAAAGAAAAGAAAAATAAAGTCCTAATTAGAGGGAAAGGAATAATTGTTTTTATCCAATTGCTGCCAGTTAGAGGACTAATCTCTGCCCACTTGGTCTCCTAGCAACCAACTCAGCCCAGGGGACAGGCAGATTTAGGCCTCGGCCTCTTCCACAGATGATCTAATTTGCACTGGATTATATGGCAGTGTAGACTCAAGGCCCTTCCACACAGCTATATAACCCATTTATAATCTTATATTATCTGCTTTGGATTATCTGGACTCCACACTGCCATATAATCCACTTCAGTGTGCATTTTATACAGCTATGAAGAAGGGGCCCTCATATAATCCAGTTCTAAACTGATAATATAAGATTATAAATATAATATGTAATAATTACTGTTATATAATAATACAGAACAATATAATCTCTAAAATCAGGACAGTAAATAAAGATCAACACTCTGAAAGCATAAGCCACAGCAACGCGTGGCCGGGCAAAGCTAGTATATTATAAACCAAGTTGCGTTACCATCTAAAGTGAATAAGAATTGGTGGCAGCGGTGGGATCAAAAGATTCCCCGTACCTAAAAGAACCTTAGTCATTCATAGTCCTTACAAATTGGTGGCAGCGTTATAAATTCCCTTACACGTACACTTCATGTTGATAGCAATAACAAGGTAAGAATGTCCAGTCTCTTGCTTTGGGTGCCCTTCTGCCAACCATGCCACCCTCCAAGCTGGAGAGCCCTGTGTGGACACTCACCGGTGACCACTGCCGAGTGGGACGTCCCAATGTCGGCCCAGAGGATGGCCTCTTCGTTCAAGGGGGCCGACCGAGCGGGGCTGAAGAGCAGGGCCTCCTCCACCCAATCCGTGGGCTGGGACTCCCCTTGGTCCAGGCCCAGCTTGTTATACCTGCCAGGGAGAGGGAACCAGTCGATAGGGCGGCAGGACAGTCAGGTAGGGCAAAGGAGACGGATAGGAAGCTCAGAAACTAATAACAACAACAACAATAGCAAAGCTACTGTTTGAGACCCATCACTCCCTACCTGGCTCAAAAACTAACAACAACAACAACAACAATAATAAAGCTACTATTTGAAACCCACCACCCGCTGCCTGGCTCAGAAACTAATAACAACAACAACAATAATAATAACAACGAAGCTACTGTTTGAGACCCATCTCCCCCTACCTGGCTCAGAAACTAACAACAACAACAACAAAGCTACTATTTGAGACTCATCACCCCCTACCTGGCTCAGAAATAATAATAATAATAATAATAATAATAATAATAATAATAATAATGACAAAGCTACTATTTGGACCCATCACCCCCTACCTGGCTCAGAAATAATAATAATAATAATAATAATAATAATAATAATAATAATAATAATAATGACAAAGCTACTATTTGAGACTCATCACCCCCTACCTGGCTCAGAAATAATAATAATAATAATAATAATAATAATAATAATAATAATAATAATAATAATAATGACAAAGCTACTATTTGAGACTCATCACCCCCTACCTGGCTCAGAAATAATAATAATAATAATAATAATGACAAAACTACTCTTTGAGACCCATCACCCCCTACCTGGCTCAGAAACTAATAACAACAACAACAACAATAATACTAATAACAAAGCCTACCTGTTGCTCCCACAGGCCAGGATCTGGTTCTTGGCTGTCAGGATCATGGAGGCATCGATGCCGCAGAGGACCCTTTGTGGCTCGTGGTCGACAGGGACGGTCACCTGCTGCGGGGAGCTGTGCGAGTCCTGCGTCCCCAAACCGAGGCGGCCTGGAAGGAAGGAAGGAAGGAAGGAAGGAAGGAAGGAAGGAAGGAAGGAAGGAAGGAAGGAAGGATGAGAGGAGGAAGAGAGGGCTGCTCTGCCTGAATCCGCTCACCCTCCGCGCTCACCATTATCCCCTCGGCCCCAGGAGAAGACTTCCCCTTCGGTGGAGACGGCCAGGACGTGCGAAGCTCCGCTAGCCACCTGCGTGATCTCGTAGCCCAGCAGGGCCTCCACGATCTTGGGCTGCAAAGGGGAAATACTTCCGGTCACAATAACTTGAAATAGGATGGACTCCGACACCCATTATTGGCCCCGAGGAGGCGATTCCACGCACCTGGCTGACGTCCACCAACGTCTCGTGGCCCAAACAGCCGCTGCTGCCGCTGCCAAAGGTCAAGACAATCCCTCTGTCTGCAAAGGAAAATTGGGAAAACAATAATAATAACAAAATGTTGATCTGCGTTAGGTTTTAATTCACACATTGTTATGGTTTTTAGTGTTGGCCAGAAAGCAGGGTATAAATATCATACAAATATATTATTACTAGCTGTGCCCGGCCACGCGTTGCTGTGGCAAAGTGGTGGTGGTATTGGTTAAAAATTGTTGTGTAATTTTTATTTGACGTTATTTGTATTTTTTTATTAATTTTATTGTAAGTTATCTTTTTATTTATTATATTTTATTATTTTCTTGTATAATTTTTAGTTATTTTTGTTATTATGGTATTTTATTGTATTAATTTTTTAGTGTTTTTTATTATTTTTTATTGGGTTGCTAGGAGACCAAGTTGGAGGAGCTTAGCCTTCTAACTGGCAGCAATTGGATAAAAGCAATTATTCCTCTCTCTCTAATTAGGACTTTATTTTTCTTTTCTTTTTGTTGTATCAACCTAGAGGCGTGGATGATGGGTTGTGTTGTCAAATTTCGAGGTTGGAGGGCCTGTAGTTTTGTTGTTTTGTCCGCTGCCCTGATGCCATCACTCTTTTATATATATAGATAATATAAATATATATTATTATTAAATGATGACATATCATAATATAATTAAATGATTGTATTACATTATATATTATTGTAATTAAAATATTATACTATTATATCATTGTTATACTATTATGCTATACTATTATATTATTATACTAGCTGTGCCCGGCCACGCGTTGCTGTGGCAAAGTGGTGGTGGTATTGGTTAAAAATTGTTGTGTAATTTTTATTTGACGTTACAGTAGAGTCTCACTTATCCAACACTCGCTTATCCAACGTTCTGGATTATCCAACGCATTTTTGTAGTCAATGTTTTCAATATATCATGATATTTTGGTACGAAATTCGTAAATACAGTAATTACTACGTAGCATTACTGAGTATTGAACTACCTTTTCTTCCAGATTTGTTGTATAACATGATGTTTGGGCGCTTAATTTGTAAAATCATAACCTAATTTGATGTTTAATGGGCTTCTCCTTAACCTCTCCTTATTATCCAACATATTCGCTTATCCAACATTCTGCCGGCCCGTTTATGTTGGATAAGTGAGACTCTACTGTATTTGCATTTTTTATTAATTTTTATTGTAAGTTATAGTTTATTATTTTCTTGTATTATTTTTAGTTATTTTCTGTTATTATAGTATTTTATTGTATTAATTTTTAGTGTTTTTTATTATTTTTATTGGGTTGCTAGGAGACCAAATGGGAGGAGCTTAGCCTTCTAACTGGCAAGAATTGGATAAAAGCAATTATTCCTCTCTCTCTAATTAGGACTTTATTTTTCTTTACTTTTTGTTGTATCAACCTAGAGGCGTGGATGATGGGTTGTGTTGTCAAATTTCGAGGTTGGAGGGCCTGTAGTTTTGTTGTTTTGTCCGCTGCCCTGATGCCATCACTCTTTTATATATATAGATAGATAATATAAATATATATTATTATTAAATGATGACATATCATAATATAATTAAATGATTGTATTACATTATATATTATTGTAATTAAAATATTATACTATTATATCATTGTTATACTATTATGCTATACTATTATATTATTATACTAGCTGTGCCCGGCCACGCGTTGCTGTGGCAAAGTGGTGGTGGTATTGGTTAAAAATTGTTGTGTAATTTTTATTTGACGTTATTTGCATTTTTTTATTAATTTTTATTGTAAGTTATATTTTTACTTATTATATTTTATTATTTTCTTGTATTATTTTTAGTTATTTTCTGTTATTATAGTATTTTATTGTATTAATTTTTAGTGTTTTTTATTATTTTTTATTGGGTTGCTAGGAGACCAAATGGGAGGAGCTTAGCCTTCTAACTGGCAAGAATTGGATAAAAGCAATTATTCCTCTCTCTCTCTCTAATTAGGACTTTATTTTTCTTTACTTTTTGTTGTATCAACCTAGAGGCGTGGATGATGGGTTGTGTTGTCAAATTTCGAGGTTGGGGGGCCTGTAGTTTTGTTGTTTTGTGGGTCGCCGTGATGCCATCACTCTTTTACATATATAGATTACACTCACATAATAATACTATTATACTATACTATTATAATTGTTATATTATATATATTACGCTCATCTAATTATATTATTATACTATATTATTATTATATTATTATACATCTTGTCTCATGTGCCATAGCAACACGCTATGCTAATTTTATATACATATATACAGTAGAGTCTCACTTATCCAAGCCTCGCTTATCCAAGCTTCTGGATTATCCAAGCCATTTTTGTAGTCAATGTTTTCAATATATCATGATATTTTGGTGCTAAAATCGTAAAGACAGTAATTACAACATAACATTACTGCGTATTGAACTACTTTTTCTGTCAAATTTGTTGTATGACATGATGTTTTGGTGCTTAATTTGTAAAATCATAACCTAATTTGATGTTTAATGGGCTTTTCCTTAATCCCTCCTTATTATCCAAGATATTCGCTTATCCAAGCTTCTGCCGGCCCATTTAGCTTGGATTAGTGAGACTCTACTGTATTATTATTAAATGATGACATGTTATAATATAATTATAACTCCTTGACATAGCCACAGAGTTCACCCCAGTTTAAGGTTCTTCCCATGACCTTATAGCACCTTAACTTCCTTCATGTTTACAAGTTTCACTCAGTGCACTTTGCCCAGCTCATTTTATGATTTTATTGCTGTGTTTTATCATGATCATATTTTATGCCTTTTAAATTTATTTGTGTGTTTTTGTATTTGATATCACTGTATGCTTGTTTTATATCTGTGAGCCACCCCGAGTCCCTCTGGGGAGATGGTGGCAGGGTACAAAAATAAAATTATTATTATTACTATTAAATGATTCTATTACTTTATATATTATTGCAATTAAAATAGTATACTATTATATCATTGTTATATTATTACTTATATAATTATATTATTATACTATACTAGTATATTATTATATTACACTCACATAATAATACTATCATACTATACTATTATAATTGTTATATTATATATATTACACTCATCTAATTATATTATTATACTATATTATTATATATTATATTATAATATATATTACATTACACCGGTATAATTGTATTATTATACTACACTATTATATGTTATTATTATATTACATACTATATTATATGACACTATTATTATAATTATTATATTATATATATTGCACTCATATATATTATTATAATAAACCGTATATACTCGAATATAAGCCAACCCGAATATAAGCCGAGGCACCTAATTTTACCACAAAAAAACCCTGGGAAATCATTGACTCCAGTATAAGCCGAGGGTGGGAAATTTCAGAAATAAAAATAGATACCAAAAAATTACATTAATTGAGGCACCAGTAGGTTAAATGCTTTGGAATATTTACATCAAGCTCTAATTTAAGAGAAGACTGTCCAACTCTGATCCAATCATTATTCTCATCTTTTTCAATGTAAATGTGCTTATGTATCCTTTTAATAATAATAGAGTAAAATAATACATGTAATAATAAATAGAGTAGAATAATAAATGTAATAACAATAATATCAGAGTGAAATAATAAATGTATTAATAATAATAATAATAATAAAAATTGAGTAAAATAAATGTAATAATAGCAACAATAATAGAGTACAATAATAAATGTAGCAATAATAGAATAAAATAATAAATGTAATAATACCAATAATATTAGAGAAAAATAATAAATGTACCAAATATTCTCGAATATAAGCTGACCCAAATATAAGCCAATCAGGATCCTCACCCGAGTATAAGCCGAGGGGGTCTTTTTTAGTCCTTAAAAAAGGGCTGAAAAACTAAGCTTATACTCGAGTATATACAGTAATATCTATATATATAAAAGAGTGATGGCATCAGGGCAGCGGACAAAACAACAAAACTACAGGCCTCCCAACCTCGAAATTTGACAACACAACCCATCATCCACGCCTCAAGGTTGATACAACAAAAAGAAAAGAAAAATAAAGTCCTAATTAGAGAGAGAGGAATAATTGTTTTTATCCAATTGCTGCCAGTTACAAGGCTAAGTTCCACCCTAAGGTTAGCAGATACCCCTAAGGGTCATCCAGTTCAACTTCCTTATATCATGCAGGAGGGCACAATCCAATCACTCCTGACAGATGGCCATCCAATATCTGCACAATAATAATACACATCGAATCATAGCATCAGACAGTTAGGAAACAACCCTAAAGACCATCCAGCCCAACCCAATTCTGCCATGCAGGACACAAGCCAAGCACTCCCAACAGATGGCCACCCAGCCTCTCAATACTAATACTAATAATAATAATAATAATAATAATAATAATAATAATAATATCATCATACAATCCTAAAGTTTGGAGTGACCCCTAAGGATCATCCAGATCAACTTCCTTCTACCATGCAGGAGGACACAATCTAAGCACTCCTGACAGATGGCCATCCAGCCTCTACATAATGATGATGATGATGATGATAATGATGATGATAATAATAATAATAATAGAGGCATAGAATCCAAGAGTTTGGAGAGACCCCTAAGGGCCATCCAGCCCAACCCTTTCTACTATGCAGCAGGACACAATCCAAGCATTCACAACACATGGACAACATATAAATACTATACAATACTACAAAGGGACAGAGACCCCCTCTACCCTCACCACTTTCACAGGACACAAACAACCAAAAGCATACTCAACATAAAGACAACCATACAACAGACATTCAATACCACCACTACCTCAACAATTTCTCACCAACACCATCAGACAACGCCACAGCAACGCGTGGCCGGGCACAGCTAGTTATATTATAATTATGTTGAGCTTCCTCCTAGAGCAAGCCGAGGATCCCGCCAGCAATGTTTAGAGATCTTAATAAAACATTTTACGACTTGGCTTTATTGTATTTTTGTGGGTTTACATATGATTAACTTCTCACCTGTCTCTTCCTCCAAAAACTATGGCAACAAAGGTCTCTAATTCAGGCCAACATTGACCCCTAGCGTCCAACTAGCACTTTGGCCTCAGGGTTTTGCACAGGATTTATATAGAAAAGACACCCGCAAAGGCCATCCAGTGCTTCTGCCAGGCAGGAAGACACCATTCGATCCCTCCAGACAGAGGGCCACCCACTAAGACCCCTAGATCAATATCTGTGGCCTGTGAAATCGTACCTGTGAGGCAGGTGGTGAAGAGGTCCCCGCAGGCGACATGCTTGATGGTGACTCCGGACTGACCCTCCAGAAAGCGGCTCACAAACTGGGGCTGCAGTTGTTCGGTGGCCCCGGGGAGGGAGGGCCCGCCTGTCAAGCCACCGGGGGGCGGCTGGAAAAATAATAATAATTATTATTATTGACACAAAGTCATAGTATAACACAGCAAATGAGATATACATTCTGGAATTTGTTTATTATTATTATTATTATTATTATTATTATTATTATTATTATTATTATTATTATGTCTGGATGGTCATCTGTCAGGAGGGCTTCCTTTATGGCAGAAGGGGGTTAGACTGGATGGCCCTTGGGGTCCCTTCCAAATCTAGTATTCTATAATAGCAATAATAGCATAGATTTGGAAGGGACCCCAAGGGACATCCAGTCTAACCCCCTTCTGCCATAAAGGAACCCTCAAAGCCCTCCTGACAGATAGCAATCCAGATATTACAATAATAATAATAATAATAATAATAATAATAATAATAATAATAATAATAATAATACTGACATGGCTCTGGCTCACGAATGGGACCCTGAAGAAGGAGACAGAAGGCCTGATCCTTGCAGCCCAGGACCAAGCCATCAGGACAAATGCAATCAAGGCCAAGATCGAAAAATCAGCTGATGACCCAAAGTGCAGACTGTGCAAGGAAACCGATGAAACCATTGATCATATCCTCAGCTGCTGTAAGAAAATTGCACAGACAGACTACAAACAGAGGCACAACTATGTGGCCAAAATGATTCATTGGAACCTATGCCTCAAGTATCACCTCCCAGCAGCAAAGAACTGGTGGGATCACAAACCTGCAAAGGTTGTGGAAAATGAACACGCAAAGATACTGTGGGACTTCCGAATCCAGACTGACAAAGTTCTGGAACACAACACACCAGACATCACAGTTGTGGAAAAGATCAAGGTTTGGATCATTGATGTTGCCATCCCAGGTGACAGTCGCATTGAAGAAAAACAACAGGAAAAACTCAGCCGCTATCAGGACCTCAAGATGGAACTTCAAAGACTCTGGCAGAAACCAGTGCAGGTGGTCCCGGTGGTGATGGGCACACTGGGTGCCGTGTTAAAAGATCTCAGCCGGCATTTGGAAACAATAGACATTGACAAAATTACGATCTGCCAACTGCAAAAGGCCACCTTACTGGGATCTGCACGCATCATCTGAAAATACATCACACAGTCCTAGACACTTGGGAAGTGTTCGACTTGTGGTTTTGTGAAACGAAATCCAGCATGTCTATCTTGTTTGCTGTGTCATACAACGTCGTTGTGTCAATAATAATAATAATAATAATAATACTGCATATACCTGAGTATAAGCCTAGTTTTTCAGCCCTAAAAAAACCTCCTCGGCTTATACTCGGGTGAGGGTCCTGGTGGGCTTATATTCAGGTCGGCTTATACTCAATTATATATGGTACAGTAGAGTCTCACTTATCCAAGTTTCTCGATTATCCAAGCCATTTTTGCAGTCAATGTTTTCAACATACCATGATATTTTGGTACTAAATTCATAAATACAGTAATTACAACATAACATTACTGCGGATTGAACTGCTTTTTCTGTCAAATTTGCTGTAAAACATGACGTTTTGGTGCTTAATTTGTAAAATCATAACCTAATTTGATGTTTAATAGGCTTTTCCTTAATCTCTCCTTATTATCCAAGATATTCTCTTATCCAAGCTTCTGCCAGCCCGTTTAGCTTGGATAAGTGAGACTCTACTGTATATTTATTATTTTTCTCTATTATTATTGGCATTGTTACATTTATTATTTTACTCTATCAATTATTATTATTACATTTATTATTTTACTCTATTATTGTTGTTACTTTTACATTTATTTTACTCTATTTTTATTATTATTAATACATTTATTATTTTACTCTGTTATTACATTTATTATTTTACTGCATTTATTATTATTATTCCATGTATTATTTCACTCTATTATTATTAATAGATACATAAGCACATTTACATTGAAGAAGATGAAAATAAGGATTTGTATTCGGGTCGGCTTATACTCGAGTATATACGGTAATAATAATAATATAATGACAACATGGAATCATAGATTTGGAAGATGACCCAGAAGACCATCCAGCCGAACCTCATCTGCCATAAAGGCAGACACAATCAAAGCCCTCCACACAGAGGGCCATCCAGATATTATAATAATATAATATTAATGGTTATCCATATATAATAATAATAATAATAATAATAATAATAATAATAATAATAATATAACAACATAGAATAATAGATTTGGAAGATGACCCATAAGACCATCCAGCCAAACCTCATCTACCATAAAGGCAGACACAATCCAAGCACTCCTGAAAGAGGGCCATCCAAATATAATAATAATAATATAACAACAACATAGAATAATAGATTTGGAAGATGACCCATAAGACCATCCAGCCGAACCACATCTGCCTTAAAGGCAGACACAATCAAAACCCTCCTGACAGATGGCCATCCAGATATTATAATAATAATATAATGACAACATAGAATCATAGTTTTGGAAGATGACCCAAAAGACCATCCAGCAGAACCTTATCTGCCATAAAGGTAGACACAATCAAAGCAATCCTAACAGATGGCCATCCAGATATAATAATAATAATAATAATAATAATAATAATAATAATAATAATAATAATATAACGACAACATAGAACCATAGATTTGGAAGATGACCCATAAGACCATCCAGCCGAACCTCATCGGCCATAAAGGTAGACACAATCAAAGTCCTCTGGACAGATGGCCATCCAGATATAATAATAATAATAATAATAATAATAATAATAATAATAATAATAATGATAAAACGACAACATAAAATCATAGATTTGGAAGATGACCCATAAGACCATCCAGCCAAACCACATCTGCCATAAAGGCAGACACAATCAAAGCACTCCTGACAGATGGCCATCCAGATATTATAATAATAATAATAATAATAATATAACGACAACATAGAATCATAGATTTGGAAGATGACCCATAAGACCATCCAGCCGAACCTCATCGGCCATAAAGATAGACACAATCAAAGTCTTCTGGACAGATGGCCATCCAGATATAATAATAATAATAATAATGATAAAACGACAACATAAAATCATAGATTTGGAAGATGACCCATAAGACCATCCAGCCAAACCACATCTGCCATAAAGGCAGACACAATCAAAGCACTCCTGACAGATGGCCATCCAGATATTATAATAATAATAATATAATGACAACATAGAATCATAGATTTGGAAGATGACCCGTAAGATCATCCAGCCAAACCTCATCTGCCATAAAGGCATACACAATCAAAGCACTCCTGACAGAGGGCCATCCAAATATAATAATAATAATAATAATAATAATAATAATATAACGACAACATAGAATCATAGATTTGGAAGATGACCCATAAGACCATCCAGCTGAACCTCATCGGCCATAAAGATAGACACAATCAAAGTCTTCTGGACAGATGGCCATCCAGATATAATAATAATAATAATAATAATAATAATAATAATAATAATAATAATAATGATAAAACGACAACATAAAATCATAGATTTGGAAGATGACCCATAAGACCATCCAGCCGAACCACATCTGCCATAAAGGCAGACACAATCAAAGCACTCCTGACAGATGGCCATCCAGATATTATAATAATAATAATATAATGACAACATAGAATCATAGATTTGGAAGATGACCCGTAAGATCATCCAGCCAAACCTCATCTGCCATAAAGGCAGACACAATCAAAGCACTCCTGACAGAGGGCCATCCAAATATAATAATAATAATAATATTAATAATAATAATAATATAACGACAACATAGAATCATAGATTTGGAAGATGACCCATAAGACCATCCAGCCGAACCTCATCGGCCATAAAGATAGACACAATCAAAGTCTTCTGGACAGATGGCCATCCAGATATAATAATAATAATAATAATGATAAAACGACAACATAAAATCATAGATTTGGAAGATGACCCATAAGACCATCCAGCCAAACCACATCTGCCATAAAGGCAGACACAATCAAAGCACTCCTGACAGATGGCCATCCAGATATTATAATAATAATAATATAATGACAACATAGAATCATAGATTTGGAAGATGACCCGTAAGATCATCCAGCCAAACCTCATCTGCCATAAAGGCATACACAATCAAAGCACTCCTGACAGAGGGCCATCCAAATATAATAATAATAATAATAATAATAATAATAATAATATAACGACAACATAGAATCATAGATTTGGAAGATGACCCATAAGACCATCCAGCTGAACCTCATCGGCCATAAAGATAGACACAATCAAAGTCTTCTGGACAGATGGCCATCCAGATATAATAATAATAATAATAATAATAATAATAATAATAATGATAAAACGACAACATAAAATCATAGATTTGGAAGATGACCCATAAGACCATCCAGCCGAACCACATCTGCCATAAAGGCAGACACAATCAAAGCACTCCTGACAGATGGCCATCCAGATATTATAATAATAATAATATAATGACAACATAGAATCATAGATTTGGAAGATGACCCGTAAGATCATCCAGCCAAACCTCATCTGCCATAAAGGCAGACACAATCAAAGCACTCCTGACAGAGGGCCATCCAAATATAATAATAATAATAATATTAATAATAATAATAATATAACGACAACATAGAATCATAGATTTGGAAGATGACCCATAAGACCATCCAGCCGAACCTCATCGGCCATAAAGGTAGACACAATCAAAGTCCTCTGGACAGATGGCCATCCAGATATAATAATAATAATAATAATAATAATAATAATGATAAAACGACAACATAAAATCATAGATTTGGAAGATGACCCATAAGACCATCCAGCCGAACCACATCTGCCATAAAGGCAGACACAATCAAAGCACTCCTGACAGATGGCCATCCAGATATTATAATAATAATAATATAATGACAACATAGAATCATAGATTTGGAAGATGACCCGTAAGATCATCCAGCCAAACCTCATCTGCCATAAAGGCAGACACAATCAAAGCACTCCTGACAGAGGGCCATCCAAATATAATAATAATAATAATATTAAAAATAATAATAATATAACGACAACATAGAATCATAGATTTGGAAGATGACCCATAAGACCATCCAGCCGAACCTCATCGGCCATAAAGGTAGACACAATCAAAGTCCTCTGGACAGATGGCCATCCAGATATAATAATAATAATAATAATAATAATGATAAAACGACAACATAAAATCATAGATTTGGAAGATGACCCATAAGACCATCCAGCCGAACCACATCTGCCATAAAGGCAGACACAATCAAAGCACTCCTGACAGATGGCCATCCAGATATTATAATAATAATAATATAATGACAACATAGAATCATAGATTTGGAAGATGACCCATAAGACCATCCAGCCGAACCTCATCTGCCATAAAGGCAGACACAATCAAAGCCCTCCTGACAGAGGGCCATCCAAATATAATAATAATAATAATATTAATAATAATAATAATATAACGACAACATAGAATCATAGATTTGGAAGATGACCCATAAGACCATCCAGCCGAACCTCATCGGCCATAAAGATAGACACAATCAAAGTCTTCTGGACAGATGGCCATCCAGATATAATAATAATAATAATAATAATAATGATAAAACGACAACATAAAATCATAGATTTGGAAGATGACCCATAAGACCATCCAGCCAAACCACATCTGCCATAAAGGCAGACACAATCAAAGCACTCCTGACAGATGGCCATCCAGATATTATAATAATAATAATATAATGACAACATAGAATCATAGATTTGGAAGATGACCCGTAAGATCATCCAGCCAAACCTCATCTGCCATAAAGGCATACACAATCAAAGCACTCCTGACAGAGGGCCATCCAAATATAATAATAATAATAATAATAATAATAATAATATAACGACAACATAGAATCATAGATTTGGAAGATGACCCATAAGACCATCCAGCCGAACCTCATCGGCCATAAAGGTAGACACAATCAAAGTCTTCTGGACAGATGGCCATCCAGATATAATAATAATAATAATAATAATAATAATAATGACAACATAGAATCATAGATTGGGAAGATGACCCAAAAGACCATCCAGCAGAACCTTATCTGCCATAAAGGCAGACACAATCAAAGCACTCCTGACAGATGGCCATCCAGATATTATAATAATAATAATATAATGACAACATAGAATCATAGATTTGGAAGATGACCCATAAGACCATCCAGCCGAACCTCATCTGCCATAAAGGCAGACACAATCAAAGCCCTCCTGACAGATGGCCATCCAGATATAATAATAATAATAATAATAATAATAATAATATAACGACAACATAGAACCATAGAATCATCATCCAATCCCTCCCAACAGATCATGGCTTCTGGTGGGAAAGACCAGGCTTTCTTACCTCCCACATGATCAGCCGCCCGGACTTGGTGACGCCCGCCTTCTGGGTCCGCCCCGTGGAGACCTGCACCACCTCCGTGTTCATCATGGGCAGCCGGAGTGGGGCGGTGAGGCCGGAGCCCCAGGTGTAGATGGAGGACGGGGCCGGAGGGAGGCCGGGGCGGGCCGAGCCCAAGCGGGACCCTGGGGCCAAGGCAGAAAGAGCCGTTAATGGGGGGCCAGCAATGGCACCCAAAGAAGTCAAAGAGGGCACCTAAAGATGGCTCCCAAAAATCCTACAAGGCTCGGAAAAAAACAGTAATAGTAATAATAATAATAATAATAATAATAATAATAATAGGCTGCAGGACAGTCATGTGGAACAAAAGAGACAGATGGGAAGCTCAGAAAATAATAATAATACTACCAGTACTACTATTCCTAATAATAAAAAACAATAGTAATACTAATAATACTAATTATTATTATTATTATTATTATTGCAAAAGGCCACCCTACTGGGATCTGCATGCATCATCCGAAAGTACATCACACAGTCCTAGACACTTGGGAAGTGTTCGACTTGTGATTATGTGATACAAAATCCAGCATATCTATCTTGTTTGCTGTGTCATAATAAAATAATAATAATAATAATAGGCTGCAGGACAGTCATGTGGAACAAAAGAGACAGATGGGAAGCTCAGAAAATAATAATACTACCAGTACTACTATTCCTAATAATAAAAAATAATAGTAATACTAATAATACTAATTATTATTATTATTATTATTATTATTATTGCAAAAGGCCACCCTACTGGGATCTGCACGCATCATCCGAAAGTACATCACACAGTCCTAGACACTTGGGAAGTGTTCGACTTGTGATTATGTGATACAAAATCCAGCATATCTATCTTGTTTGCTGTGTTATAATAAAATAATAATAATAATAATAATAATAATAATAATAATAATAATAATAATAATAGGCTGCAGGACAGTCATGTGGAACAAAAGAGACAGATGGGAAGCTCAGAAAATAATAATAATACTACCAGTACTACTATTCCTAATAATAAAAAATAATAGTAAGACTAATAATACTAATTATTATTATTATTATTATTGCAAAAGGCCACCCTACTGGGATCTGCACGCATCATCCGAAAGTACATCACACAGTCCTAGACACTTGGGAAGTGTTCGACTTGTGATTATGTGATACAAAATCCAGCATATCTATCTTGTTTGCTGTGTTATAATAAAATAATAATAATAATAATAATAATAATAATAATAATAGGCTGCAGGACAGTCATGTGGGACAAAGAGATAGATGGGAAGCTCAGAAAATAATAATAATAATACTAACAGTACTACTATTCCTAATAATAATAATAATAACAACAACAACAACAATAATAGGCTGCAGGACAGTCATGTGGAACAAAAGAGACAGATGGGAAGCTCAGAAAATAATAATAATACTACCAGTACTACTATTCCTAATAATAAAAAATAATAGTAATACTAATAATACTAATTATTATTATTATTATTATTGCAAAAGGCCACCCTACTGGGATCTGCACGCATCATCCGAAAGTACATCACACAGTCCTAGACACTTGGGAAGTGTTCGACTTGTGATTATGTGATACAAAATCCAGCATATCTATCTTGTTTGCTGTGTTATAATAAAATAATAATAATAATAATAATAATAGGCTGCAGGACAGTCATGTGGGACAAAGAGACAGATGGGAAGCTCAGAAAATAATAATAATAATACTAACAGTACTACTATTCCTAATAATAATAATAATAATAATAATAACAACAACAATAATAGGCTGCAGGACAGTCATGTGGGACAAAAGAGACAGATGGGAAGCTCAGAAAATAATAATAATAATAATAATACCAGCACTATTACTAATGATAATAATAATAATAATAATAATAATAATAATAATGGGCTGCAGGACAGTCATGTGGGGCAAAAGAGACAGATGGGAAGCTCAGAAAATAATAATAATACCAGCACTACTATTAATGATAATAATAATAATAATAATAATAATAATAATAATAATAATAATGGGCTGCAGGACAGTCATGTGGGGCAAAAGAGACAGATGGGAAGCTCAGAAAATAATAATAATACCAGCACTACTATTAATGATAATAATAATAATAATAATAATGGGCTGCAGGATAGTCATGTGGGACAAAAGAGACAGATGGGAAGCTCAAAAAATAATAACAACACCAGCACTACTATAAATGATAATAATAATAATAATAATAATAATAATAATAATAATAATGGGCTGCAGGATAGTCATGTGGGACAAAAGAGACAGATGGGAAGCTCAGAAAATAATAATAATACCAGCACTACTATTAATGATAATAATAATAATAATAATAATAATAATAATAATAATAATAATAATAATGGGCTGCAGGATAGTCATGTGGGACAAAAGAGACAGATGGGAAGCTCAGAAAATAATAATAATACTATCAATACTGTTGTCGAAGGCTTTCATGGCCGGGATCACAGGGTTGTTGTATGTCTTTCGGGCTGTGTGGCCATGTTCCAGAAGCATTCAGGAGAGAATGCTTCTGGAACATGGCCACACAGCCCGAAAGACATACAACAACACTATCAATACTACTACTCCTAATAAGTAGTAGTAGGTATAATAATAATAATAATACCAGTACTACTACTCCTAATAATAATAGGCTGCAGAACAGTCATGTAGGACAAAAGAGACAGGTAGGAAGCTCAGAAAATAATACTACCACTACTACTACTACTACTATTACTACTACTACTAATAATAATAATAATAATAATAATAATAGGCTGCAGGACAGTCATGTGGGGCAAAAGAGATAGTTGGGAAGCTCAGAAAATAATAATAATACTACCAGAACTACTACTCCTCCTCCCATTAATAATAATAATAATAGGCTGCAGAACAGTTATGTAGGACAAAAGAGATAGACAGGAATAAAAACAACAACCATTTTTTGTGTGTGTCAGGAGTGACTTGAGAAACTGCAAGTCGCTTCTGGGGTGAGAGAATTGGAACAGTCCTTTGATTGTTTAACAATGCCTTTTGTATCTGTTTTCATATTGATGTATTGAACTAAATTTAAGTTTAATGATTTCTGTATTACTGTAATAGTGGATTCTTGTCTTTGTAGAATTGGCTGTCTGCAAGGACGTTGCCCAGGGGACGCCTGGATATTTTTTGATGTTTTTCCCATCCTTGTGGGAGGCTTCTCTCATGTCCCTGCATGGAGCATGGAGCTGGAGCTGGAGCTCATCCGTGCTCTCCCCTGGTGGGATTCGAACCTGGCAGCCTTCAGGTCAGCAACCCAACCTTCCAGTCACAAGGCTTTAACCCACTATGCCATTGGGGGCTCCAAAAACAACAACAACAATAACAACAGATCCCACAATGGCACCCATTTATTATTATTATTCCATGTATTATTTCACTCTATTATTATTAAAAGATACATAAGCACATTTACATTGAAGAAGATGAAAATAAGGATTTATATTCGGATCAGCTTATACTCGAGTATATACTGTAATAATAATAATATAACGACAACATGGAATCATAGATTTGGAAGATGACCCAGAAGACCATCCAGCCGAACCTCATCTGCCATAAAGGCAGACACAATCAAAGCCCTCCACACAGAGGGCCATCCAGATATTATAATAATATAATATTAATGGTTATCCATATATAGTAATAATAATAATAATAATAATAATAATAATAATAATAATAATAATAATAATAATAATATAATGACAACATAGAATCATAGATTTGGAAGATGACCCAGAAGACCATCCAGCCGAACCTCATCTACCATAAAGGCAGACACAATCAAAGCCCTCCTGAAAGAGGGCCATCCAAATATAATAATAATAATATAACAACAACATAGAATAATAGATTTGGAAGATGACCCATAAGACCATCCAGCCGAACCACATCTGCCTTAAAGGCAGAGACAATCAAAACCCTCCTGACAGATGGCCATCCAGATATTATAATAATAATAATATAATGACAACATAGAATCATAGATTTGGAAGATGACCCATAAGACCATCCAGCCGAACCTCATCTGCCATAAAGGCAGACACAATCAAAGCCCTCCTGACAGAGGGCCATCCAGATATAATAATAATCATAATAATAATAATAATGACAACATAGAATCATAGATTTGGAAGATGACCCATAAGACCATCCAGCCGAACCTCATCTGCCATAAAGGCAGACACAATCAAAGCCCTCCTGACAGATGGCCATCCAGATATAATAATAATAATAATAATAATAATAATAATAATAATAATAATAATGATAAAACGACAACATAAAATCATAGATTTGGAAGATAACCCATAAGACCATCCAGCCAAACCACATCTGCCATAAAGGCAGACACAATCAAAGCACTCCTGACAGATGGCCATCCATGTCGATGATGGCACTCAAAACTGATATAGACTCCCAGGGCAAGAAAGATGGATACCACGTCAACTGACCTCTGGCTCGAGCGATGCCCCCTCCTGCCCTCCCGTGGGCCACGGCTGGAACCGCGGCCAGAGGTTTCTCGGGTCTGCCGGACAAAAGGGAGAAAGAGCAGAAGGATTTGTTCATGTATTCCGTTCCTGCCCTGCCTCCCCCCCAAATGGTCCCCGGACCCCCACCTCCGCATGCGGACGCTGCCCACGTCGGTGTAGAGGTCGAGGAGGGGCCGGACGCAGAGGGCCTGGGCCATGATCTCGCCCAGCTGGGGCCGCTTGGAGGGGTCCAGGTGGAGGAGGGCCAGGATGAGCTGCCGCAGGTCGGGGCTGTAGCGGTCCGAGATGGGGGCAAAGGTCCCGCTCATGATCTTCAGCACCAAGGCAGGCAGGTTCTGGGAGAGATCGGGGTGGGTAAGAAGCCGAAAAAGGGACAAAAACACCTTCCTGTGGCAGGGAGTTCCACTGGAAAGGCCATGGTCCCCATCTCCTCTCCAATAATAATAATAATAATAATAATAATAATAATAATGATTGATTGAAGTCAAAAATCAGAAACTCCTCAAAGCACAGCAGACAAAAAACCAGTACAAGAAAACCGCACTACAAACTAGAGCTGACAGCTGGCACAACAAAACATTGCATGGACATTTCCTTGACAAAATTGAAGGAAAGGCTGATAAGGAGAAGACCTGGCTCTGGCTCACGAATGGGACCCTGAAGAAGGAGACAGAAGGCCTGATCCTTGCAGCCCAGGAGCTCAAAGGAACTCCTCAAAGCACAGCAGACAAAAAACCAGTACAAGAAAACCGCACTACAAACTAGAGCTGACAGCTGGCACAACAAAACATTGCATGGACATTTCCTTGACAAAATTGAAGGAAAGGCTGATAAGGAGAAGACCTGGCTCTGGCTCACGAATGGCACCCTGAAGAAGGAGACGGAAGGCCTGATCCTTGCAGCCCAGGAGCTCAAAGGAACTCCTCAAAGCACAGCAGACAAAAAAACCAGTACAAGAAAACCGCACTACAAACTAGAGCTGACAGCTGGCACAACAAAACACTGCATGGAAAGTTTCCTGACAAAATTGAAGGAAAAGCTGATAAGGAGAAGACCTGGCTCTGGCTCACGAATGGCACCCTGAAGAAGGAGACGGAAGGCCTGATCCTTGCAGCCCAGGAGCTCAAAGGAACTCCTCAAAGCACAGCAGACAAAAAACCAGTACAAGAAAACCGCACTACAAACTAGAGCTGACAGCTGGCACAACAAAACACTGCATGGAAAGTTTCCTGACAAAATTGAAGGAAAAGCTGATAAGGAGAAGACCTGGCTCTGGCTCACGAATGGGACCCTGAAGAAGGAGACAGAAGGCCTGATCCTTGCAGCCCAGGAGCTCAAAGGAACTCCTCAAAGCACAGCAGAATCAGTACAAGAAAACCGCACTACAAACTAGAGCTGACAGCTGGCATAACAAAACATTGCATGGAAAGTTTCTTGACAAAATTGAAAAGCTGATAAGGAGAAGACCTGGCTCTGGCTCACGAATGGGACCCTGAAGAAGGAGACAGAAGGCCTGATCCTTGCAGCCCAGGAGCAAGACATCAGGACAAAGGCAATTAAGGCCAAGATCGAAAAATCAGCTGATGATCCAAAATGCAGACTCTGCAAGGAAACCAACAAAACCATGAATCATATCCTCAGCTGCTGTAAGAAAATCACACAGACAGACTACAAACAGAGGCACAACTCTGTGGCCCACATGATCCATTGGAACTTATGCCTCAAGTACCACCTCCCAGCAGCAAAGAACTGGTGGGATCACAAACCTGCAAAAGTATTGGAAAATGAGCACGCAAAGATAGTGTGGGACTTCCAAATCCAGACTGACAAAGTTCTGGAACACAACACACCAGACATCACAGTTGTGGAAAAGAAAAAGGTTTGGATCATTGATGTCGCCATCCAAAGCGACAGTCGCATTGATGAAAAACTCAGCCGCTATCAGGACCTCAAGATTGAACTTCAAAGACTCTGGCAGAAACCAGTGCAGGTGGTCCCGGTGGTGAACGGCACATTGGGTGCCGTGCCAAAAGATCTCAGCCGGCATTTGGAAACAATAGACATTGACAAAATTACGATCTGCCAACTGCAAAAGGCCACCCTACGGGGATCTGCACGCATCATCCGAAAATACATCACACAGTCCTAGACACTTGGGAAGTGTTCGACTTGTGATTTTGTGATATGAAATCCAGCATGTCTATCTTGTTTGCTGTGTCATACAATAAAATGATAATAATAATAATAATAATAATAATAATAATAATGTGTCATGTCATTATTATTTTCAGAGCTTGCAATGATTTTAGAATCATGGAAGGGAACTCCAAGGGGCCATGCAGTCCAACCCCCTTCTACCAGGCAGAAAGACACCATTCAAGCCCTCCTGACAGATGGATGCCCTTTAAAAAACCGCCGACATGTGATCGGTTTGGATGTTTGTTCTGTTTAACACTGGTGGGATTTAAATTGTATCGTTTCTAATGTTGTGAACAGGTTTGAGCCTCACGTAAGAAAGGAAAGCAGGGTATAAATCAATAAAATGACATTATTATTATTATATTTATTTATATCCCACTTATCTCCTTGAGGTGCTCATGGTTCTTGTTATTATTATTATTATCATTATTTTTATTATATTTATTTATATCCCACTTATCTCTTTGAGGTGCTCGTGGTTCTTGTTAATTATTATTAATATTATTATTATATTTATTTATATCCCACTTATCTCTTTGAGGTGCTCGTGGTTCTTATTATTATTATTATCATTATTTTTATTATATTTATTTATATCGCACTTATCTCTTTGAGGTGCTCGTGGTTCTTGTTAATTATTATTAATATTATTATTATATTTATTTATATCCCACTTATCTCTTTGAAGTGCTTGTGGCCCTTGTTAATTATTATTATTATTATTATTATTATTATTATTATTATTATTATTTATATCCCACTTATCTCTTTGAGGTGCTCGTGGTTCTTGTTAATTATTATTATTATTAATATCCCACTTATCTCTTTGAGGTGCTCGTAGTTCCTGTTAATTATTATTATGATTATTATATTTATTTATATCCCACTTATCTCTTTGAGGTGCTTGTGGTTCTTGTTAATTATTATTATTATTAATATCCCACTTATCTCTTTGAGGTGCTTGTGGTTCTTGTTAATTATTATTATTATTATTATTAATATCCCATTTATCTCTTTGAGGTGCTTGTGGTTCTTGTTAATTATTATTATTATTATTATTATTATTATTATTATTATTATATTTATTTATATCCCACTTATCTCTTTGAGGTGCTCGTGGTTCTTGTTTATTATTATTATTATTATTATTATTATTATTATTTATATCCCACTTATCTCTTTGAGGGGCTCGTGGTTCTTGTTTATTATTATTATTATTATTATTATTATTATTATTATTATTATTATATTTATATCCCACTTTTATCTTTTTGATTGAGGAGCTCGTGGCTCTTGTTAATTATTATTATTTTATATTATACTAGCTGTGCCTGGGCACGCGTTGCTGTGGCAAAGTGGTGGTGGTATTGGTTAAAAATGGTTGTGTAATTTTTATTTGACGTTATTTGTATTTTTAAATTAATTTTATTGTAAGTTATCTTTTTATTTATTATATTTTATTATTTTCTTGTATTATTTTTAGTTATTTTTTGTTATTATAGTATTTTATTGTATTAATTTTTTTAGTGTTTTTAATTATTTTTTAGTGTTTTTTATTATTTTTTATTGGGTTGCTAGGAGACCAAGTTGGAGGAGCTTAGCCTTCTAACTGGCAGCAATTGGATAAAAGCAATTATTCCTCTCTCTCTAATTAGGACTTTATTTTTCTTTTCTCTTTGTTGTATCAACCTAGAGCCGTGGATGATGGGTTGTGTTGTCAAATTTCGAGTTTGGGGGGCCTGTAGTTTTGTTGTTTTGTGGGTCGCCGTGATGCCATCACTCTTTTATATATATAGATATATATATGTGTGTGTGTGTGTGTGTATATATATAATTTTATAATAAACTATTTATTATTATTGTTATTAACTTTATTTTAGTGGGTACAAACCAACTACCTGACATCATTATCATCATCATCATCATCATTGTATTATTTGATATTATTATTATTATAATTACCGCAGCTTCAAAGGCCCTCTTCAGGCTGGCGAGTTCGTACAGGACGCAACCCAGGGCCCAAATGTCGCTCTTCTGGTTGTAAGGTTTGCCCTCGCAGAGTTCGGGGGAAATGTAGCAGGGGGTGCCCACCACCTAAACAACGTCACAGGTTCAAAATTACAAAAAAAAAAAGGCGACTTCCCCTTACACTTTAAGAAGAGCTTCTCGCGTGGAAGGGGCGAACACTTACGGTGTAAGCCTTGCTCTTGCTGCTGAGGATCTTGGAGATGCCAAAGTCCCCGATCTTGACGATCATGTGGTGCTTGTCCAGCAGGATGTTCTGGGTCTTGAGGTCCCGGTGGAGGATCTGCTTGCTGTGGACGTGGTGCAGGGCCAGGACGATCTGGACAAAGAAGTGCAGGATGGTCTCCTCATCCAGAAGAGAGCTGCCACGTTTGTGGATGAACTCCGCCAAGGTGCCGCCTGTGGGAAAATACCGCGAGCATGAGGAAAAAGTGTGGTGCTGCAGCAAACGAAGCCAATACGATTTTCGTCTGCATTAAAAGAACCATTATTATTATATATTATATATTTACTTATTAGTCGATGACCAGCAACAGAAAATGTACAAGCATCAGAATAGCGTAGAAACATATACAATTAGGAATTATTATTATTGAGCCAGTAGTGTGGCACTGCAGCAAAGGAAGCCAATATGATTTTCGTCTGCATTAAAAGGACCATTATTATAATATATTATATATTTACTTATTAGTCGATGACCAGCAACAGAAAATGTACAAGCATCAGAATAGCATAGAAACGTATACAATTAGGAATTATTATTATTGAGCCAGTAGTGTGGCACTGCAGCAAAGGAAGCCAATATGATTTTCGTCTGCATTAAAAGGACCATTATTATAATATATTATATATTTACTTATTAGTCGATGACCAGCAACAGAAAATGTACAAGCATCAGAATAGCATAGAAACGTATACAATTAGGAATTATTATTATTGAGCCAGTAGTGTGGCACTGCAGCAAAGGAAGCCAATACGATTTTCGTCTGCATTAAAAGGACCATTATTATTATATATTATATATTTACTTATTAGTCGATGACCAGCAACAGAAAATGTACAAGCATCAGAATAGCATAGAAACGTATACAATTAGGAATTATTATTATTGAGCCAGTAGTGTGGCACTGCAGCAAAGGAAGCCAATACGATTTTCGTCTGCATTAAAAGGACCATTATTATTATATATTATATATTTACTTATTAGTCGATGACCAGCAACAGAAAATGTACAAGCATCAGAATAGCGTAGAAACATATACAATTAGGAATTATTATTATTGAGCCAGTAGTGTGGCACTGCAGCAAAGGAAGCCAATATGATTTTCGTCTGCATTAAAAGGACCATTATTATAATATATTATATATTTACTTATTAGTCGATGACCAGCAACAGAAAATGTACAAGCATCAGAATAGCATAGAAACGTATACAATTAGGAATTATTATTATTGAGCCAGTAGTGTGGCACTGCAGCAAAGGGAGCCAAGACGATTTTCGTCTGCATTAAAAGGACCATTATTATTATATATTATATATTTACTTATTAGTCGATGAGCAGCAACAGAAAATGTACACGTTTCAGAACAGCATAGAAACGTATACAATTAGGAATTATTATTATTGAGCCAGTAGTGTGGCACTGCAGCAAAGGAAGCCAATATGATTTTCGTCTGCATTAAAAGGACCATTATTATTATATATTATATATTTACTTATTAGTCGATGACCAGCAACAGAAAATGTACAAGCATCAGAATAGCGTAGAAACATATACAATTAGGAATTATTATTATTGAGCCAGTAGTGTGGCACTGCAGCAAAGGAAGCCAATATGATTTTCGTCTGCATTAAAAGGACCATTATTATAATATATTATATATTTACTTATTAGTCGATGACCAGCAACAGAAAATGTACAAGCATCAGAATAGCATAGAAACGTATACAATTAGGAATTATTATTATTGAGCCAGTAGTGTGGCACTGCAGCAAAGGAAGCCAATACGATTTTTGTCTGCATTAAAAGGACCATTATTATTATATATTATATATTTATTTATTTATTAGAGTCGATGACCAGCAACAGAAAATGTACAAGCATCAGAACAGCATAGAAACGTATACAATTAGGAATTATTATTATTGAGCCAGTAGTGTGGCACTGCAGCAAAGGAAGCCAATACGATTTTCGTCTGCATTAAAAGGACCATTATTATTATATATTATATATTTTTTTATTATATTTATTATATATTTATTTATTACAGTTGATGACCAGCAACAGAAAATGTACAAGCAATACAATTTGAGCCTGAATGTAGAGAAGCATTATTATTATTATTATTATTACATCTATAGAAGCTGAGCATGAGCCAGTACTGTGGCGCTGCAGCAGAGGAAGCCAATACGATTTTCGTCTGCATTAAAAGGACCATTATTATTATTCAGCCAGTAGTGTGGCACTGCAGCAAAGGAGGCCAATACGATTTGAGCCTGAACAAAGAGCATTATTATTATTATTATTATTATTATTACAGTAGAGTCTCACTTATCCAACATAAATGGGCTGGCAGAATGTTGGATAAGCGAATATGTTGGATAATAAGGAGGCATTAAGGAAAAGCCTATTAAACACCAAATTAGGTTATGATTTTACAAATGAAGCACCAAAACATCATGTTAGACAACAAATTTGGCAGAAAAAGTAGTTCAATACGCAGTAATGCTATGTAGTAATTACTGTATTTATGAATTTAGCACCAGAATATCATGATGTATTGAAAACATTGACTGCAAAAATGCATTGGATAATCCAGAACGTTGGATAAGCGAGTGTTGGATAAGTGAGACTCTACTGTATTATTATTTACATCTATAGAAGCTGAGCATGGGACAGTACTGTGGAGCTGCAGCAAAGGAAGCCAATATGATTTTAGCTTGCATTAAAAGGACCATTATTATGATTATTGAGCCAGAAGTGTGGCACTGCAGCAAAGAAGGCCGATACAATTTGAGCCTGAATGTAGAGAAGCATTATTATTATTATTATTATTATTATTATTATATTTACATCTATAGAAGTTGAGCATGAGCCAGTACTGTGCCGCTGCAGCAAAGGAAGCCAATATGATTTTAGCCTGCATTAAAAGGACCATTATTATAATTATTGAGCCAGAAGTGTGGCACTGTAGCAAAGGAGGCCGATACGATTTAAGCCTGAACGAAGAGGAGCATTATTATTATTATTTTATTGTATGACACAGAAAACAAGATAGATATGCTGGATTTCGTATCAATCTTATTTGCTGTGTCATATTATTATTGTTATTATTATTATTATTATTATTAACATCTATAGAAGTTGAGCCTGAGCCAGTACTGTGGCACTGCAACAAAGGAAGCCAATACGATTTTCGTCTGCATTAAAAGGATCATTATTATTATTGAGCCAGTAGTGTGGCGCTGCAGCAAAGGAGGCAGATACAATTTGAGCCTGAATGTAGAGAAGCATTATTATTATTATTATTATTATTATTATTATTATTGTTATTGTTATTATTATTATTATTTACATCTATAGAAAGTGAGCATGGGACAGTACTGTGGCGCAATATGATTTTAACCTGCATTAAAAGGACCATTATTATTATTATTCAGCCAGAAGTGTGGCTGCCAATACAATTTAAACCTGAACGAAGAGGAGCATTATTATTATTATTATTATTATTATTATTATTATTATTATTATTATTATTTTATTTACATCTATAGAAGTTGAGCATGGGACAGTACTGTGGCGCTACAGCAAAGAAGGCCAATATGATTTTAGCCTGCATTAAAAGGGCCATTATTATGATTGAGCCAGTAATGTGGTGCTACAGCAAAGGAGGCCAATATAATTTTAGCCTGTGTTAAAAAGACAATTATGATTATTGAGCCAGTAGGGTGGTGCTGCACCAAAGTAAGCCAATATGATTTTAGCCTGCATTGAAAGAACCATTAATATTATTATTTTATTTGCATCCATAGAAGCTGAGCATGAGCCAGCAGTGTGACGCTGCAGCAGGGGAGGCAAATGCGATCTAGCCCTGCATTCACAGAAATAATAATACAACAACAACAACAACAATAATAATCTTATTCTTGTACCCCGCCTCCATCTCCCCGCAGGGACTCGGGGCAGCTTACAAATGCAAAGGAAGTCAATACGATTTGAGCCAGCATGAAGATAGCAATAATAATAATTGATGTTGTTGTATTCATATACATAGAAGCCGAGTGTGAGCCAACAGTGTGATGCTGCAGCAAAGGAGGCAAATACGTTCTAACCCTGCCTTCATAGAAATAATAACAACAGCAAGCAAGAGAGGTCAATACGATTTGAGCCTGCTTGAATAGAAGCATTATTATTATTATTACCATATATACTCGAGTATAAGCCGACCCGGATATAAGCCAAGGCACCTAATTTTAACCACAAGAAAGCTGGGAAAACATTGACTCAAATATAAGCCGAGAGTGGTAAATTTCAGAAATAAAAATAGATATTCTATTTAAAAAATAGATATTCTTCAACGTAAGTGCCCTTATGTATCCTTTTAATAATAATAATATAATAAAATAATAAATGTAATAACAATTATAATATAAGAGTGAAATAATAAATGTATTAATAGTAATAAAAATAGAGTAAAATAAATGTAATAGTAATGATAATAATAGAGAACAATAATAAATGTACCATATATTATTGTGTTGTTTTAAATATATTTATTGTACTTTGTTAAATTAGCTAATTGCTTTAATTGCATATGTTTTACCATTTTGTATTGTATATTGGCATTGAATTTTGCCAGACTGTGAGCCGCCATGAGTCCTTTTGGGTGAGAAGGGCGGGATAGAAATGATGGAAATAAATCTATCTATATACAGTAGAGTCTCACTTATCCAACGTTCTGGATTATCCAACGCATTTTTGTAGTCAATGTTTTTCAATACGTTATGATATTTTGGTGCTAAATTCATAAATACAGTAATTAATATGTAGCATTACTGCATATTGAACTACTTTTTCTGTCAAATTTGTTGTATATCATGATGTTTTGGTGCTTAATTTGTAAAATCATAACCTAATTTGATGTTTAATAGGTTTCTTCTTAATCTCTCCTTATTATCCAACATATTCGCTTATCCAACATTCTGCCAGCCCGTTTATGTTGGATAAGTGAGACTCTACTGTATTTATAAAAGAGTGATGGCATCACGGCAGTGGACAAAACAACAAAAGTAAACACCCCACAACCTCGAAAATTGACAGCACAACCCCTCATCCATGCCTCTAGGTTGATACAACAAAAAGAAAAGAAAAATAAAGTCCTAATTAGAGGGAGAGGAATAATTGTTTTTACTTGGTCTCCTAGCAACCCACTCAGCCTAGGGGACCCTTTATTTTAACTATCACCAATTCCTCAATACTTTATTTCCCATACCACCATACTTTGCCACAGCAACGCGTGGCCAGGCACAGCTAGTAAATAAAAATAAATATATACTCAAGTATAAGGCGACCAGGACCCTCACTCAAGTATAAGCCGAGGGTGGTTTTTTTCAGTCCTAAAAAAGGGCTAAAAAACTCGGCTTATACTCGAGTATATACAGTACTTGCATAAAAATTGAGAAAATCTGAAACACACCTAAGCTCACAGTAGAAAAAAACTCCAAATCCAACCCAAACAACAACGGCTTTGTTCGAAAGTGGAACTGCCTGCCTTCCAAACCCACATTTTTGAAACCCGAGGCTCCCTTTGCGGCTGGAACAAACAATAAGACTTTTTTGCATTCCTTCCGTCCCAAGAGGTCCAGGTGTTGCTAGGAAGCTGCACGTAATCCCCATTACAAGTAGTTGCGGCTAAAAAAACAGCTTAATTTTTCTCCTAAAGGGGTTGAGATCCCATAGAAACGGGAAGGGACCCTTAGCGGTCATCTAGTCTGACCCCCTTTTTGTTGTGTATGCCTTCAAGTCATTCCCTTTTTCTAGTTAATTTTCTCAACTAGAGCGAGTGAAAAAAAATACCTTCTAGTATCTATATATTGTATTGTATTTTAACTGTTGTTTTTTAAGGATTTTAAGTGTTTTATTAGAATTCCCGGTCTGTTTAATTTTATTTTAACATGTTGTGTGTTGTGGATGTTAAATTAGGTACACTCTCCGTTATCATTTCAAACCACTTTGACTTGCGGCTTCGAAATCAGCTGACCAGAGGGTCGGAAGTTCGAAGCCATGAGTCGGGGTGAGCTCCCGCTGTTAGCCCTAGCTTCTGCCAACCTAGCAGTTCGAAAACATGCAATGAAAGTAGATCAATAGGTACTAGATGCAATGCAAGTAGATCAATGCAGGTAATAGATGCAATGCAAGGTAATAGATTCAATGCAGGCAATAGATGCAATGCAAGTAGATCAATAGGTACATGCCGGCAACACAATTGGAGATTATTGTTGTTGTTGTTGTTAGACTTGCTCAGCTTCAGAGGAGGTCAGAATTATTATTATGGTTGTTGTTATATTTGACTTTCTCAGAGAAGGTTGGAATTATTATTTTTCTTATTATTAGACTTCCTCTGCCTCAGAGGTCAGGATTATTATTATCTGACTTTCTCAGCCTCAGGGGAGGTTGGATTATTACTATTATTATTATTATTATTATTATTATTTGATTTTCTCAGTCTTAGAGGAGGTTGGAATTATTATTTGACTTTCTCAGCCGTAGAGGTTGGAATTATTATTATTAGGTTTCCTCATCCTCAGAGAAGGTGGAAATTATTATGATTATGATTAGACTTCCTCAGCTTCAGAGATTTAAATTATTATTAGGATGATTATTATTAGACTTCTTCAGCCTCAGAGGAGATTGACATTATTATTAGACTTGCTCAGCCTCAGAGGAGATTGACATTATTATTATTAGACTTGCTCAGCCTCAGAGGAGATTGACATTATTGCTGTTGTTATTATTATTATTATTATTATTATTATTATTATTATTATTATTACTATTAGACTTCCTCAGCCTCAGAAAAGATTGAAATAATAATAATTATTATTAGACTTCCTCAGCCTCAGAGGAAAATGAAATTATTATTATTAGACTTGCTCAGCCTCAGAGGGGATTGAAATTATTATTATTAGATTTCCTCAGCCTCAGAGGAGATGAGGAGGCATTTTTGTAGTCAATGTTTTCAATATATCATGATATTTTGGTGCTAAATTTGTAAATACAGTAATTACAAAATAACATTACTGCGTGTTGAACTACTTTTTCTGTCAAATTTGTTGTATAACATGATGTTTTGGTGCTTAATTTGTAAAATCATAACCTAATTTGATGTTTAATAGGCTGACCCGCTTAGCTTGGATAAGTGAGACTCTACTGTAATAATAAAAATTATACGGGAGATTATGTTAGCTCCGACCCTCACTGTCTTCCAGAAGCAATTAAAATCATTGTTCCGTTGTGCCTTTGAGTAGACAAGTCCATTATAACCTGGCCCATATCCACATTGAAACTTGCCCTGTCACTTTATAGTTTGATTTTTGTTCATTTATATTCCCTGTTTGTTGTCTCTATTGTCTGATGTATGTTCTATTCTGTAATAGACACTCCCTTCATCAGTTTGACTGTCGCCCAGACTGTTGTCCTGTATTAGACCTTTTAATGCCTTGGATGAATGTTTAATATTTTAATTATGTCTATTTTAAACCATGACTTGTTAATTTGTTTTTAAATGCATTCTTGGACGTCTTACCTATTGATTTTATGATATTATATGATTATATGATATGTGAGCCGCTCCGAGTTCCCGTTGGGGAGATGGAGGCAGCATACAAAAATAAAATTATGATTATTATTATTGACACAACGATGTTGTATGACACAGCAAACAAGATAGATATGCTGGATTTCGTATCACAAGTCGAACACCTCCCAAGTGTTTAGGACTGTGTGATGTATTTATTATTATTATTAATATTATTATTAGTATGACCTCTGTGGCTGAGAGAGCATGACTTGTACTGCTTTTTTAAATGCTGCAAGACGCTTTGCATCTCAATTGAGAGGCAAAAGCAGGACATAAACAACAACAATAAGCTGTATTCTGACTCCCCCTGAGGCTGAGAGAGCATGACTCCATGGGCCAAACAGGGATCTAGGTCTCTGGAATTGCAACAAAAAAAACTCTGTGAAACTACAACTCCCATGATTCCGCCAACTGAATTATAAGTGGGTTGTGGGGCAGGGAAGGGCTCACCGGGGGCGTACTCCATGGCGATCATGAGGGCCTTGTCCTCCAGGAAGTTCTCGTAGTATTCGATGACGTGGGGATGATGGAGCAGCTTCAGGACCTGGCACTCGTTCTGGGCGGCCAGGCGCTCGTCCTTGGTCATCTGGTCCACCGGGATCTGCTTCAGGATCACCAGCTTCTGGTCCATCTTGCGGAGGCAGAGGTGGACGATCCTACGGACAGAGACCCCAAAAGCGTCAGTGCTCGATACCCAAATCCCCGGCACTTCATCTCCAATGCTCATTCCTAACAAGCCTGTGAGCAAGGCCAGGAAACGGGCTACCAGCCCTTAGCCTTCACTGAATTGGCGTTTATTTGTTTTTTACGGTGAGCTTAAAGTGTGTTTCAGAGGTCTCAATTTCTATGGATGGAATCGCAGTAATATGAATATGGTTCTAGGATGGCAAGCTGGAATTGGATTGGCCTCTTTTGCTGCAGTAGCACAGTGCTGGCTCATGTTTAATATAATAATAACAACAACAACGGTACTGTTCATGTAAGACTAAAATCATTTTGGCCTGTGGGTTGCTGTGAGTTGGATTGGATTGGCCTCTTTTGCTGCAGTATCACAGTGCCGGCTCATCTTTAATATAATAATAATAACAACGGTTCTATTAATATAAGACTAAAATAATTCTGGCCTGTGGGTTGCTGTGAGTTGGATTGGATTGGCCTCTTTTGCTGCAGTAGCACAGTGCTGGTTCATATTTAATATAATAATAATAACAACAACGGTTCTATTTTTGTAAGACTAAAATCATTTTGGCCTGTGGGTTGTTGTGAGTTGGATTGGATTGGCCTCTTTTGCTGCAGTAGCACAGTGCCAGCTCATGTTTAATATAATAATAACAACAACGGTTCTATTAATATAAGACTAAAATCATTTTGGCCCATGGGTTGCTGTAAGTTGGATTGGATTGGCCTCTTTTGCTGCAGTAGCACAGTGCTAGCTCATGTTTAATATAATAATAATAACAACAACGGTACTATTTATGAAAGACTAAAATCATTTTGGCCCGTGGGTTGCTGTGAGTTGGATTGGATTGGCCTTTTTTGCTGCAGTAGCACAGTGCTGGTTCATATTTAATATAATAATAACAACAACGGTTCTATTAATATAAGACTAAAATCATTTTGGCCTGTGGGTTGCTGTGAGTTGGATTGGATTGGCCTCTTTTGCTGCAGTAGCACAGTGCTGGCTCATGTTTAATATAATAATAACAACAACGGTTCTATTTATATAAGACTAAAATCATTTTGACCCATGGGTTGCTGTGAGTTTTCCCGGGCTGTATGGCCATGTTCCAGAAGCATTGTCTCCTGACGTTTCGCCCACATCTCTGGCAGGCATCCTCGGAGGTTGTGAGATCTGTTGGAAACTAGGTAAGTGGGGTTGATATGCATATAATATTAATAATATTACTGTATATACTCGAGTATAAGCCTAGTTTTTCAGCCCTTTTTTAAGACTGAAACCCCCCCTCGCCTTATACTCGGGTGAGGGTCCTGGTTGGCTTATATTTGGGTCAGCTTATACTCGAGAATATATGGTACATTTATTATTTTTCTCTATTATTATTGGTATTATTACATTTATTATTTTTCTCTATTATTGTTGCTACTATTACATTTATTTTACTCTATTTTTATTATTATTAATAATACATTTATTATTTCACTCTGATTTTATTATTATTATTGCATTTATTATTTTACTCTATTTATTATTACATGTATTATTTTCCTGTATTTATTATTATTATTACATGTATTATTTTACTCTAATATTATTAAAATGATACATAAGCACATTTACATTAAAGAAGATGACAATCATGATTTGATCAGAGTTGGACAGTCTTATCTTAAATTTGAGCTTTATATAAATATTCAAAAACATTTAACCTACTGATGCCTCAATTAATGTAATTTTATTGATATCTATTTTTATTTCTGAAATTTACCACCCTTGGCTTATACTGGAGTCAATGTTTTTTGTGGTAAAATTAGGTGCCTCGGCTTACATTTGGGTTGGCTTATACTCGAGTATATACGGTATTTTGTAATAGAATATAATACTAATAATACAATATAAAATATTAATTATATATATTACATGTAGTATTACTACTAATATTACAATATATTGATATAGTACAATCTAGTAATTTATTACCAGTATTGTGCTATGCTAATAATAGAATATTGTATGTAAATTTAATTTGTAAGCCGCTCTGAGGCCCCTTCGGGGTGAGAAGGGCGGGATATAAATGTATTAAATAAATAATAATAACAATAACGCTTCTATTTATGTAAGACTAAAATCATTTTGGCCTGTGGGTTGTTGTGAGTTTTCTCGGGCTGTCTGGCCATGTTCCAGAAGCATTCTCTCCTGACGTTTCACCCACATCTGTGGCAGGCATCCTCAGAGGTTGTGAGGTCTGTTGGAAACTAATTAAGTGGGGTTGATATGCATATAATATTAATACTATTATTGCCCTGAGTCCCCCCCGGGTGAGAAGGGCAGGGTATAAATGCTGGAAATATATTATATTATTTTGTAATATAATATAATACTAATAATACAATTTAATACTATTAATTATACAGTAGAGTCTCACTTAAGCCGCTCTGAGTCCCATTTGGGGTGAGAAGAGCAGAATATAAATGTAGTAAATAAATAAATAAATATATTATTATATATTACATCACACCAGTGTAATTGTATTATTATACTATACTATTATATGTTATTATTATATTACATACCATATTATACTATACTATTATTATAATTATTATATTATATATATTGCACTCATATATATTAATATACTACAGTAGAGTCTCACTTATCCAAGCCTCGCTAATCCAACGTTCTGGATTATCCAAGCTATTTTTGTAGTCAATGTTTTCAATATATCATGAAATTTTGGTGCTAAATTTATAAATACAGTAATTACTACATACCATTACTGTGCATTGAACTACTTTTTCTGCCAAATTTGTTGTATAACATGACGTTTTGGTGCTTAATTTGTAAAATCATAACCTAATTTGATGTTTAATAGGCTTTTCCTTAATGCCTCCTTTTTATCCAACATATTCGCTTATCCAACATTCTGCCGGCCCGTTCATGTTGGATAAGTGAGACTCTACTGTATATTACATATAATATTACTAATAATATTATAATATGTTGATATAGTACAATATGGTCATTTATTGTCAGTATTGTGCTATGCTAATAATATAATATTGTATGTAAATTTAATTTGTAAGCCGCTCTGAGTCCCCTTCGGGGTGAGAAGGGTGGGATATAAATGTATTAATTAAATAAAATTAAATAAATATCCCTATGGAATGTCCAGGGTGGGAGAAATAACTCTTGTCTGGCTGAGGCAAGCGTGAGCTAATACGTTCCAGCAAAGGATTCCCTCAGGCAGGAAGCAGCCAGGCTTTGAAGCTGCAAGGCCATTCAATGCTAAAAATGGTGGCCAATTGCAGCATTCACACTCAAACAAACAAGAGTTCATTCTCCCACCCTGGACTCCCACCCTCACTTGCCTAGTTTCCAACAGACCTCACAACCTCTGAGGATGCCTGACGCTTATGTGAGCGAAACGTCAGGAGAGAATGCTTCTGGAACATTGCCCAGCATCCCATTCTCATCACCCCCTCCTCCCGTGGTGATAGTAGTATCACCACTGCAACCCCGCCTTCGGCTTTCCTCACCCGAAGGCCCCTCTCCCGACCACACGAATCCGCTCATATTTCTCCATCGCAGGCTTCTCCGGTTCCGACTAGGCCGCGGTTGCCATGGAGACGCTTCCGAGAAAGGCGACGGCAGCCGAAGAGGGTCAAGAAGGCGTGGTCTTGGGCCGTTCGCGCTTTCAATGCCAGGACTTAGCCCCGCCCCTCAGTAACGCGCTAGAGTCCACTGTATTGAGGCATTGCTTGTCCTTAGCCCCGCCCCTTGGTGACGCTTTGGCCCCGCCCCTCTGTGAAGTGCCTTGATTCTATCTAGTGGACAGAAGAATATTGCACGTGCCTTGGGATTCTGATCTGCAATCCTTTGCTGCCCTCAAGTGGCCAAATACAGAACTGCACCTCTATGTTATATTTTCCCCAATATTGCCTTGAGATTTTGATCTGCAATCCTTTGCTGCCATCAAGTGGCCAAATCGGGAAGTGCAGCCTTGAGCAATAATATCAGCCTATAGCCTTAGCCCCGCCCCTCAGTGAAGATGCCTGATTTTATTGTATTGTGGATTGCCTGGTCTTGGCCCCGCCCCTCAGTGACGTAAAATGCCCCGCCCCCAGTGAAGTGCCTTTATTCTATGCATTGTGGAAATGCTTGGCCTTAGCCCCGCCCTCAGTGACATGAAAGACTCCACTGTATTGTGGCAATGCCTGGCTTTAGCTCCGCCCCTCCGTGACGCAATTAGCCCCGCCCCCGTGAAGCGCCTTGATTCTATCATATTGTGGCAATGCCTGGTCTTGGCCCCGCCCCTCCGTGAAGCGCCTTGATTCTATGGTATAGTTGCATTGCCGGCCTTAGTCCCGCCCCTCCGTGACGTGACTTTAGCCACGCCCCCGGGAAGCGCCTTGATTCTATCGTATTGTGGCATTACCAGCCTTAGCCCCGCCCCTCCGTGACGCGCCTTAACCCCGCCCCCAGTGAAGTGCCTTTAGCTCCGCCCCTCAGTCACATGAAAGACTGCAATGTATTGTGGCAATGCCTGGCCTTAGCTCCGCCCCTCCGTGACGCAGTTTGCCCCGCCCCTCCATGAAGCGCCTTAGCCACGCCCTACCGTGAAGCTCCGCCCCCAGTGAAGTGCCTTTATTGTATGCATTGTGGCAATGCTTGGCCTTAGCCCCGCCCCCAGTGACGCGACTTTAGCCCCGCCCCTCAGTCACATGAAAGACTGCAAAGTATTGTGGCAATGCCTGGCCTTAGCTCCGCCTCTCCGTGACGTACTTAGCCCCGCCCCTCAATGACATGAAAGACTCGTTTTGTGGCAATGCCTGGCCTTAGCTCCGCCTCTCCGTGACGCGACTTTAGCCCCGCCCCTCAGTCACATGAAAGACTGCAAAGTATTGTGGCAATGCCTGGCCTTAGCTCCGCCTCTCCATGACGTACTTAGCCCCGCCCCTCAATGACATGAAAGACTTTTTGTGGCAATGCCTGGCCTTAGCTCCGCCTCTCCGTGACGTACTTAGCCCCGCCCCTCAATGACATGAAAGACTCGCTTTGTGGCAATGCCTGGCCTTAGCTCCGCCTCTCCATGACGTACTTAGCCCCTCCCCTCAATGACATGAAAGACTCGTTTTGTGGCAATGCCTGGCCTTAGCTCCGCCTCTCCGTGACGTACTTAGCCCCGCCCCTCAATGACATGAAAGACTCGCTTTGTGGCAATGCCTGGCCTTAGCTCCGCCTCTCCGTGACGTACTTAGCCCCGCCCCTCAATGACATGAAAGACTCGCTTTGTGGCAATGCCTGGCCTTAGCTCCGCCTCTCCGTGACGTACTTAGCCCCGCCCCTCAATGACATGAAAGACTCGCTTTGTGGCAATGCCTGGCCTTAGCTCCGCCTCTCCGTGACGTACTTAGCCCCGCCCCTCAATGACATGAAAGACTCGTTTTGTGGCAATGCCTGGCCTTAGCTCCGCCTCTCCGTGACGTACTTAGCCCCGCCCCTCAATGACATGAAAGACTCGCTTTGTGGCAATGCCTGGCCTTAGCTCCGCCTCTCCGTGACGTACTTAGTCCCGCCCCTCAGTGAAGCGCCTTGATTCTATGGTATTGCGGCATTGCCGGGCTTAGCCCCGCCCCTCCGTGACGTAATTAGCCCCGCCCCTCAGTGAGGCGCCTTGATTCTATGGTACTGTGGCATTGCCTGGTCTTGGCCCCGCCCCCTCCTGTATGATGGCCCTGCCTGACGCGCGCCCCGCCCAATGGGGGCGGTGCGTGCGTGCGGGCCCCTCCCCTCGGCGGGGCGCACGTGGGTCCCGGAGGGAGGGAGGGAGGGAGGGATGTCTCCCTGGCGGCTGCGTCCCTCGCTGCTGGTGGCGGGCTCGACGCTGGCCTTCGGGGGCCTCCGCTGGGCCCTGCGCCGCCTCCCGCTCCCGGCCCACGTCCGCCTCGACGCCACCCGCACCTGGCGCTGGAGGAACCTCCTCGTCTCCTTCGCCCACTCCGTCGTGGCCGGCATCTGGGCCGTCGTTGGGTGAGAGACACAGAGACAGAGTCAGTCAGTCAGAGAGAGACCCCTCTGGGCATGCGCAGAGCCACTCACTCCCCCTCCCTCCCGCATCTCCCCAAGACCCCTCCGAGCATGCGCAGAGCCGCTCACTCCCCCTCCCTCCATCCCTCATCTCCAAGTTATTCCCAGTCTGTCCTTTTCCTCCCATTATAGGGCATGATGGGTCCTTCTTTCCCATTCTCTAGCCTTGCCTCCCATCCATGCAAGCAAGAGTGCCTTTGAGCATACGCAGAGGGCACCTAGCCGTAAATAATAATAGTAATACTATATTATATGATAATGTAATATTATATATACTATCATATTAATATTATTGGGTTGCGAGTGTTCCAGGCTGTCTGGCCATGCTCCAGAAGCATGCTCTCCTGAGTTTTCACCCACATCTATGGAAGCAAGAGTGCCTCTGAGTATACAGAGGGCACCTATCCTTAAATCATAATAATCATACTATATAATGTATACTATATTATTATTATTGGGTTGAGTGTTCCAGGCTGTCTGGCCATGCTCCAGAAGCATGCTCTCCTGAGTTTTCACCCACATCTATGGAAGCAAGAGTGCCTCTGAGGATACACAGAGGGCACCTATCCTTAAATCATAATAATCATACTATATAATATATACTATATTATTATTGGGTTGAGTGTTCCAGGGTGTCTGGCCATGGTCCAGAAGCATTCTCTCCTGACATTTTGCCCACATCTATGGAAGCAAGAGTGCCTCTGAGCATACACAGAGGGCACCTAGCCTTCAATCATAGTAATCATACTATATTATGATAATATATTATATATACTATATTATTATTATTATTGGGTTGTGAGTGTTCCAGGCTGTCTGGCCATGCTCCAGAAGCATTCTCTCCTGACGTTTCACCCACATCTATGGAAGGAAGAGTGCCTCTGAGCATACACAGAGGGCACCTAGCCTTCAATAATAGTCACAATACTATATTATATGATAATATAATATTATATATAGTATCATATTAATATTATTGGGTTGTGGTAAGTGTTCCAGGCTCCAGAAGTATTCTCTCCTGATGTTTCACCCACATCTACGGAGGCAAGAGTGCCTTTGAGCATACGCAGAGGTCACTTAGTCTTAAATAATAGTCATAATACTATATTATATGATAATATATTATATATACTATATTATTATTATTATTATTATTATTATTATTACAGTAGTGTCTCACTTATCCAAGCCTCTGGATTATCCAAGCCATTTTTGTAGTCAATGTTTTCAATATATCATGATATTCTGGTGCTAAATTCGAAAATACAGCAATTACAACATAACATTACTGTGTATTGAACTACTTTTTCTGTCAAATTAGTTGTATAACATGATGTTTTGGTGCTTAATTTGTAAAATCATAACCTAATTTGATGTTTAATAGGCTTTTCCTTAATCCCTCCTTATTATCCAAGATATTCACTTATCCAAGCTTCTGCTGGCCCGTTTAGCTTGGATAAGTGAGACTCTACTGTATTGGGTTGTGAGTATTCCAGGCTGTCTGGCCATGCTCCAGAAGCATGCTCTCCTGACGTTTTGCCCACATCTATGGCAGGCATCCTTGGAGGTTGTTTTTATTATTATTTGGTGGGTTTTATGTCTGTATGTACATGCATACATATGTAGTATATCTCACCCCGAAGGACCCAGAAGCCTCTCCTCCTCCCTGTGTTTATCTTTCCCCATCACCTGTTCCTATTTCTGTCCCTGAAGTGTTTTCTTCGCAAAGGACGGAAACCGGTCTGGCTTCTTCTTCGTCTTCTCAAGAGCGGCAGAGAGGCACTAGACCCAGTTTCGGTGCAAACACGTTTTTCGCAGTTTCGGTGCAAACGTGTTTTCACTCCAGCTGCCTCCTCTTCCCACTCCCATCATCCCCAGGCTACATCAAGGGTGGGGTTTGATCATGGGATTTGTTGCCATCGAAGAGAGAGTAGGCAGCATGATATTTTTTTGGAATATATATATATATATATATATATACACACACACACACCAATATATATCCATTGAAACACATGTAAGTCCCTTTGGGGAGGCAGGATACAAAAATAAAATTATTATTATTACCCATAATATAGACACACCTATGTATATGCATTTATATGCATCCATACAAGCCCATACTCCTATATATGCACAAACACTATCATTATTATTACTCATCATATAGACAGACATAGATCCCTATGTATATGCATTTATATGCATCCATACAAGCCCATACTCCTATATATGCACAAACACTATCATTATTATTACTCATCATATAGACAGACATAGATCCCTATGTATATGCATTTATATGCATCCATACAAGCCCATACTCCTATATATGCACAAACACTATCATTATTATTACTCATCATATAGACAGACATAGATCCCTATGTATATGCATTTATATGCATCCATACAAGCCCATACTCATATATATGCAAACACTATCATTATTATTACTCATCATATAGACAGACATAGATCCCTATGTATATGCGTTTATATGCATCCATACAAGCCCATACTCATATATATGCACAAACACTATTACAGTAGAGTCTCACTTATCCAACACTCGCTTATCCAATGTTCTGGATTATCCAACGCATTTTTGTAGTCAATGTTTTCAATATATCGTGATATTTTGGTGCTAAATTCATAAATACAGTAATTACTACATAGCATTACTGCGTATTGAACTACTTTTTCTGCCAAATTTGTTGTCTAACATGATGTTTTGGTGCTTCATTTGTAAAATCATAACCTAATTTGATGTTTAATAGGCTTTTCCTTAATGCCTCCTTCTTATCCAACATATTCGCTTATCCAACATTCTGCTGGCCCGTTTATGTTGGATAAGTGAGACTCTACTGTATTATAATATTATTATTATTACCCATCATATAGACATGTGTATGCATTTATATGCATCCATACAAGCCCATACTCCTATATATGAAAACACTATTATTATTACCCATCATATAGACACACATACATAACTATGTATATGCATTTATATGCATCCATACAAGCCCATACCCATATATATGCACAAACACTATTATTATTATTACTCATCATAGACACACATAAATACCTTTGTATATGCTTTGATATGCATCCATACAAGCCCATACTCATATATGCACAAACACCTACCTCTATATACACATAACTATATACAAGCACATAACAATAATAACTAAACACTTGGGAAGTGTTTGACTTGTGATTTTGTGATACGAAATCCAGCATATCTATCTTGTTTGCTGTGTCATACAATGTTGTTGTGTCAATAATAATACTTTATTTATATTTTGCCCTCTCCCCCCAAGGGGATTCAGGTTGAATTACAACAAAAGATGGCAAGAATTCCATGCCAGATCCAATTCATCAACAAGAGACAGAATACAAACAACCACGTCCCAAAAGTCAACATCCACAGCCAAATTATACCCAAAATTTACATATCAAAGCCATCATTTAATCTACATCTAGACGTCATTAAACATAAATTATATAAACACACATGTAATATTAATAATATGATGATGTAATACAATGTAATAATAATTATAATTCACTATTATAATTGTATATTTATATTACATGCAATATTACTAATAATATTGCGATACAGTTGTATAATATAATATATTGTATGTATATATACAGTAGAGTCTCACTAATCCAAGCCTCGCTTATCCAAGCCTCTGGATAATCCAAGCCGTTTTGTAGTCAATGTTTCCAATATATCGTGATATTTTGGTGCTAAATTCAGAACTACAGTAATTACAACATAACATTACTGCGTATTGAACTATTTTTTATGTCAAATTTGTTGTATAACATGAAGTTTTGGTGCTTAATTTGTAAAATCATAACCTAATTTGATGTTTCATAGGCTTTTCCTTGATCAGTCCTTATAATCCAAGATATTCGCTTATCCAAGCTTCTGCTGGCCCGTTTAGCTTGGATTAGTGAGACTCTACTGTACTTGTAAACCGCCCTGAGTCCCTTTCGGGGTGAGAAGGGCGGTATATAAATGTCGCAAATAAATAAATAAATAAATACACACAGCCTATTATAGGCACAGTTGCAAAAATAGGTGATTTATTTCTTTGCAATGAGGAATAGCAAATACCAGAACTGGGTGTTGACAAAGATTTTTCTCCTCCTTCCTAACCTATCGTTCTCCTTCCTTCCTTGATTCTGCTTCCTTCCTTCCTTTCAGGATCTGGCAGATCCCAGAAGGCATCTTTGCAGATCTGGTCCAGACCTCCACTCCTTCGGGGCGTTTGCTGATGTGCGTTTCGGCCGGTAAGGAAGTCGGGGTGGGCTTGTCCCCCTTGATGGGACGCCTCCATCTCCCATCAAGATCCCCAGATCAGGCTCAGACCTGGCGTGTTTCTGTCTCCCTCTAAGGTTATTTCATCCACGACTCCTTGGATATCATCATCTGCCACCAGGCGCGAGCCTCCTGGGAGTACCTGGTCCACCATGCGATGGTAAGTCCCAGCACAAAAGGATTCACTAAAGCAGGGATTCCCAAAGTGGGCACTACCGCCCCCTGGTGGGCGCTGCAGCGATCCAGGGGGGCAGTGATGGCACCTATTAGGACATGGGGGTGGGGCCAGGGGAGGGGCGGGGCCTCTTCCCAAGAACCCGAGACAGGGCTGAGCCTCTATACCAGGGGTCCCCAAACTAAGGCCCAGGGGCCGGATGCGGCCCATCAAGCCATTAATCCGGCCCCCATGGCACAAAGGCAGAAGGGGGTTGGGCTAAATGACCCAAGGGGTCTCTTCTTCTCTTACAACCCTTATTATTATTATTATTATTAATAATAATAATAATATTGAACCTGGGAGGCCATCTGTCATGGGTGCTTTGCTTGTGCTTTTGGTGCACAGAGGCAGAAGGGGGTTGGACTCAATGGCCCAAAGTTATTATTATTATTATTATTGACATTGAGGCTGGGAGGCCATCTGTCAGGGGTGCTTTGCTTGTGCTTTTGGTGCACAGAGGCAGAAGGGGGTTGGACTCAATGGCCCAAAGTTATTATTATTATTATTATTATTATTATTGACATTGAGGCTGGGAGGCCATCTGTCAGGGGTGCTTTGCTTCTTTCAGTGCACAAAGGCAAAAGGGGGTTGGACTCAATGGCCCAAGGGTATTATTATTATTAACATTGAGGCTGGGAGGCCATCTGTCAGAGGTGCTTTGCTTGTTCTTTCAGTGCACAAAGGCAAAAGGGGGTTGGACTCAATGGCCCAAGGGTATTATTATTATTAACATTGAGGCTGGGAGGCCATCTGTCAGGGGTGCTTTGCTTGTGCTTTTGGTGCACAGAGGCAGAAGGGGATTGGACTCAATGGCCCCAAGGGTATTATTATTATTATTATTATTATTATTATTATTAACATTGAGGCTGGGAGGCCATCTGTCAGGGGTGCTTTGCTTGTGCTTTTGGTGCACAGAGGCAGAAGGGGGTTGGACTCAATGGCCCAAAGTTGTTGTTGTTGTTATTATTATTATTATTATTATTATTATTATTATTGACATTGAGGCTGGGAGGCCATCTGTCAGAGGTGCTTTGCTTGTTCTTTCAGTGCACAAAGGCAAAAGGGGGTTGGACTCAATGGCCCAAGGGTATTATTATTATTATTATTATTATTATTATTATTATTATTAACATTGAGGCTGGGAGGCCATCTGTCAGAGGTGCTTTGCTTGTTCTTTCAGTGCACAAAGGCAAAAGGGGGTTGGACTCAATGGCCCAAGGGTATTATTATTATTATTATTATTAACATTGAGGCTGGGAGGCCATCTGTCAGAGGTGCTTTGCTTGTTCTTTCAGTGCACAAAGGCAAAAGGGGGTTGGACTCAATGGCCCAAGGGTATTATTATTATTATTAACATTGAGGCTGGGAGGCCATCTGTCAGGGGTGCTTTGCTTGTGCTTTTGGTGCACAGAGGCAGAAGGGGATTGGACTCAATGGCCCAAGGGGTCTCTTCCAATCCTCTTTATTATTATTTTTATTATTATTAATTATTATTATTATTGCTCGGTGGCCAACTATAGTCCGGCCCTCCAACAGTCCAAAGGATCGTGAACTGGCCCCCTGTTTAAAAAGTTTGGGGACCCCTGCTCTATACCTCTCCTGAGAGGCCTTTTAGGACTAAGTTCAATCTTGAGGTCCTGATAGCGGTTGAGTTTTTCCTGTTGTTTTTCGTCAATGTGACTGTCACATGGGACATTATTATTATTATTATTATTGGGTTGTCAAAGGCTTTCATTGTCAGAATCACTGGGATGCCTGCCATAGATGTGGGCAAAATGTCAGGAGAGAATGCTTCTGGAACATGGCCATACAGTCTGGAAAACTCACAGCAACCCAATTGTTTAAGTAGTTTGGGAACAAGAGGGTCGCCATTAAGTCAGCAACGAATAATAACTCCAGCATATCTATCTTGTTTGCTGCGTCATACAACGTCATTGTGTCAATAATAATAATAATCTGGCAGAAAACAGTGCAGGTGGTCCCGGTGGTGATGGGCACACTGGGTGCCGTGCCAAGAGATCTCAGCCGGCATTTGGAAACAATAGACATTGACAAAATCACAATCTGCCAACTGCAAAAGGCCACCCTGCTGGGATCTGCACGCATCATCCAAAAATACAGCACACAGTCCTAGACACTTGGGAAGTGTTCGACTTGTGATTTTGTCACACGAAATCCAGCATATCTATCTTGTTTGATGTGTCATTCTATGCCTTTGTGTCAATAATAATAATATTGGCCAGTTCAATAATAATAATACATCACACAGTCCTAGACACTTGGGAAGTGTTCGACTTGTGATACGAAATCCAGCATATCTATCTTGTTTGCTGTGTCATAATAAAATAATAATAATAATCTTTATTACGGTCCATAGACCCACAACTGTTGAGTGGATAACATAATGAGTTTATGAATGGGTTGCTGTTAAGTTACCAATGAATTTAGGATACAGTTCACGTAAATCAACAACAAAGTTACGAGAATGTTGCTGTAGTTTCAGCATTGAAGTGACTGGTCTGTTAGCAATAAAGTTACAATAGGGTTGCTGTAAGTTGGCAACACATTTACAAGTACAGTAGTGTCTCACTTATCCAACATAAACAGGCCAGCAGAATGTTGGATAAGTGAATATGTTGGATAATAAGGAGGGATTAAGAAAAAGCCTATTAAACATCAAATTAGGTTATGATTTTACAAATTAAGCACCAAAACATCATGTTACACAACAAATTTGACAGGAAAATTAGTTAAATACGCAGTTATGCTATGTAGTAATTACTGTATTTACGAATTTAGCACCAAAATATCACGATGTTTTGAAAACATTGACTACAAAAATGCGTTGGATAATCCAGAACGTTGGATAAGTGAGTGTTGGATAAGTGAGACTCTACTGTACTGTACATGAGTATATGAAAAGGTCATTTATTTTATTATTGAGAAAATACTGCAAGTCGCTTCTGTTGTGAGATAATTGGCTGTCTACATAGATGTTGCCCAGGGGATGTGTTAGGGTCCCCATAATAAGTCAACAATGAATGTACGAGAAAGTTGGAAATGAATTAACAAGAGAGTCGCCATAAATCGGCAGTGAATGTACAAGTGAGTTGCTGATGAAGTAATTAAGTAGGGAATATATTTACGAATAAGTTAGCAATGAATTTACAAGAGAGTCACCATAAGTTGGAAAAGTACAAGTGAGTTGCTGACAAAGTAATGTAAGTAGGGAATACATTTACGAATAAGTTGGCAATGAATTTACAAGAGTCACCATAAGTCGGAAATGAATGTACAAGTGAGTTGCTGACGAAGTAATGTAAGTAGGGAATACATTTACGAATAAGTTAGCAATGAATTTACAAGAGAGTCACCATAAGATGGAAAAGTACAAGTGAGTTGCTGACAAAGTAATGTAAGTAGGGAATACATTTACGAATAAGTTAGCAATGAATTTACAAGAGAGTCACCATAAGATGGAAAAGTACAAGTGAGTTGCTGACAAAGTAATGTAAGTAGGGAATACATTTACGAATAAGTTAGCAATGAATTTACAAGAGAGTCACCATAAGTTGGAAAAGTACAAGTGAGTTGCTGACAAAGTAATGTAAGTAGGGAATACATTTACGAATAAGTTAGCAATGAATTTACAAGAGTCACCATAAGTCGGAAATGAATGTACAAGTGAGTTGCTGACGAAGTAATGTAAGTAGGGAATACATTTACGAATAAGTTAGCAATGAATTTACAAGAGAGTCACCATAAGATGGAAAAGTACAAGTGAGTTGCTGACAAAGTAATGTAAGTAGGGAATACATTTACGAATAAGTTAGCAATGAATTTACAAGAGAGTCACCATAAGTTGGAAAAGTACAAGTGAGTTGCTGACAAAGTAATGTAAGTAGGGAATACATTTACGAATAAGTTAGCAATGAATTTACAAGAGTCACCATAAGTCGGAAATGAATGTACAAGTGAGTTGCTGACGAAGTAATGTAAGTAGGGAATACATTTACGAATAAGTTAGCAATGAATTTACAAGAGAGTCACCATAAGATGGAAAAGTACAAGTGAGTTGCTGACAAAGTAATGTAAGTAGGGAATACATTTACGAATAAGTTAGCAATGAATTTACAAGAGTCACCATAAGTCGGAAATGAATGTACAAGTGAGTTGCTGACGAAGTAATGTAAGTAGGGAATACATTTACGAATAAGTTAGCAATGAATTTACAAGAGTCACCATAAGTCGGAAAAGTACAAGTGAGTTGCTGACAAAGTAATGTAAGTAGGGAATACATTTACGAATAAGTTAGCAATGAATTTACAAGAGTCACCATAAGTCGGAAATGAATGTACAAGTGAGTTGCTGACAAAGTAATGTAAGTAGGGAATACATTTACGAATAAGTTAGCAATGAATTTACAAGAGTCACCATAAGTCGGAAATGAATGTACAAGTGAGTTGCTGACGAAGTAATGTAAGTAGGGAATACATTTACGAATAAGTTAGCAATGAATTTACAAGAGTCACCATAAGTCGGAAAAGTACAAGTGAGTTGCTGACAAAGTAATGTAAGTAGGGAATACATTTACGAATAAGTTAGCAATGAATTTACAAGAGTCACCATAAGTCGGAAATGAATGTACAAGTGAGTTGCTGACGAAGTAATGTAAGTAGGGAATACATTTACGAATAAGTTAGCAATGAATTTACAAGAGTCACCATAAGTCGGAAAAGTACAAGTGAGTTGCTGACAAAGTAATGTAAGTAGGGAATACATTTACGAATAAGTTAGCAATGAATTTACAAGAGTCACCATAAGTCGGAAAAGTACAAGTGAGTTGCTGACAAAGTAATGTAAGTAGGGAATACATTTACGAATAAGTTAGCAATGAATTTACAAGAGTCACCATAAGTCGGAAATGAATGTACAAGTGAGTTGCTGACGAAGTAATGTAAGTTTATGAATAAGTTGCCAATGACTTTACAAGAGATTTGGAGAAGGGAGGTCCGCGTAACCCGCCTGGTTTCCCTTTCCCTCGCAGGCCGTTTCGGGCTTGTTCTCGGCCATCTACCTGGACCGCTTTGTGGCGGCCGCCTTGGTCTCGCTCTTTGTGGAGGTGAGCAACATCTTCCTGACGCTGCGGATGATGATGCGCCTGGGCCGGCTGCCCTTCCGCACCTTCTACAAGGTCAACAAGTACGTCAACCTGGGCATGTACTTCCTCTTCCGCCTCTTCCCGCAGGCCTACCTGACCTGGTATTTTGTCCGCTACGTGGAGCTGCGGGGCCAGGGCCTCTTCCTCATGGTCAACCTGGTGCTCCTGGACGGCATGATCCTGGTCTACTTCTCCCGCCTCCTGCGCACGGACTTCTGCCCAAGCGCCCACAAGGACGGGCCCGAGAGCGAGAGGAAGTTCCTCAACGACTAAAGCCGGCCTGGAGGCTCCGCTTCCACCGCCACCGGCGTGCCTTAAACTGCGGCGTTCTCTCTTTTTTCTTTGGGACCAAATAAGAGTTTGGGCCCCTTTTTTGGACTGGGTTTTGGCCTTCTTTCCCAAAAGGAAATCCGGTCCGATCCCAAACAGGAAGCGAAAGGAAAATGAATGTGAGTTGGAAGATGTGACGCGTGAGATAAAGAGTTTGTCTGCCTGCTATGTTTTGTTTTCTCGAGTTTGGAAGTGCAGTGTTTTGTGTTTTGTTTGCAAAGGGGAGGGTTGTTTTATGCATTAAAAAAATCTGTTCCCAACCTCATCCTCCCTATTTTGTTTTCCTACTTATTTTTATCTCACCTTACTACCAATACTTAAGACTGCTAATAGTAGCTCAAATGTCACCATACAAAGGAGAAATGGGAATGTCTGACTCAATGTACCCTTTATTTACAAAATCTTAATATATATATGTGTGTGTGTAAATATATATATATATATATATGCGCATACTTAAACACATTGTATGTGCGTGTGTGTGTGAGTCTCCGCATGGAGAGAAAAATAATATAAACAATAATTATTACCGTATATACTTGAGTATAAGCCAACCCGAATATAAGCCAAGGAACCTAATTTTACCACAAAAAAACTGGGAAAACATTATCTCCAGTTTAAGTGGGAGCCCTGGTGGCACGGTGTGTTAAAGCACTGAGCTGCTGAACTTGCAGACCAAAAGGTCCCAGGTTCAAATCCTGGAAGCGGAGTGAGCACCCGCTGTTAGCCCCAGCTCCTGCCAACCTAGCAGTTCGAAAACATGCAAATGTGAGTAGATCAATAGGTACTGCTCCAGCGGGAAGCTAACGGAGCTCCATGCAGTCATGCCGGCCACATGATCTTGGAGGAGTCTACGGACAACTCCGGCTCTTTGGCTTAGAAATGGGGATGAGCACCAACCCGCAGAGTCAGACGTGACTGGACTTAAGGTTATCCAGAAAGATGATTACGTTTTGGAATTAAAAATGAACAAAGTATAGGAGAAAACGTTTACCATATGCAGTTGAAAGCCAGACCCAAATACCACTTCTCAACATAGTCGCTATTCAAATCTAGGTACTTATCATAGTGATGAATGAGCTTGGCAACTCCTTCCCCACAAAACTCTGCCGCTTGCGTCCTCAACCAGCCGGTCACCCCTTCCCGTGATGACGCAACTTCCTGGCAATGCAGGCGACAGAGTTTTGTGGGGAAGGAGTTGCAAAGCTCATTCATCGCTATACTCGAGTATAAGCCTAGTTTTTCAGCCCTTTTTTTAGGACTGAAAAAAAAAACCCTCCTCAGCGTATACTCGGGTGAGAGTCCTGGTGGGCTTATATTCAGGTTGGCTTATACTCAAGTATATATGGTATATTTATTATTTTTCTCTATCATTGGTATTGTTACATTATTTTACTCTATTATTACATTTATTATTTTACTCTATTATTGTTACTTTTACATTTTACTCTATTTTTATTATTAATACATTTATTATTTCACTCTGATCTTATTACATTTATTATTTTACTCTATTTTTATTATTAATACATTTATTATTCACTCTATTATTATTAAAAGAATACATAAGCACATTTACATTGAAGAAGATGAGAATAATGATTTGATCAGAGTTGGACAATCTCATCTTAAATTAGCGCTTTATGTAAATATTCAAAAACATTTAACCTACTGATGCCTCAATTAATGTAATTTTATTGGTATCTTGGCTTATACTGGAGTCAATGTTTTCCCAGTTTTTTGTGGTAAAATTAGGTGCCTTGGCTTATACTCGAGTATATACAGTATTTATTTATCACAGTTGTACCCTGCCCTTCTCACCCCAATGGGGACTCAAGGCGGCCTCACAACAGGCAGCGACATATATGTCACTAGCTGTGCCCGGCTACGCGTTGCTGTGGCAAAGTCTGGTGGTCTGGGAAATAAAGTATTGAGGTATTGGTGGTAGTTAAGGTACAGGGTAAACGTTTTCCCCTGACATTAAGTCCAATCGTGTCTGACTCTGGGGGTTGGGGCTCATCTCCATTTCTAAGCCGAAGGGCCGGCATTGTCCATAGACACCTCCAAGGTCATGTGGCCGGCATGACTGCATGGAGCGCCGTTACCTTCTTGCTGGAGCAGTACCTATTCATCTACTCTCATTTGCATGTTTTCGAACTTCTGGGTTGGCAGAAGCTGGGGCTTTAGATAATCTGTGGAAGTGGCCTAAGTGAAACCTAACTCTGACTGTCCCCTGGGCTGAGTTGGTTGCTAGGAGACCAAGTGGGCGGAGCTTAGACTTCTAACTGGCAGCAATTGGATAAAAACAATTATTCCTCTCCCTCTAATTAGGACTTTATTTTTCTTTTCTTTTTGTTGTATCAACATAGAGCCGTAGATGATGGGTTGTGTTGTCAAATTTAGAGGTTGGGGGGCCTGTAGTTTTGTTGTTTTGTCCGCTGCCCTGATGCCATCATTCTTTTATATATATAGATAGATAGAGGAGACATAGCTGTGTTATGACCTAAAACCAGGCATAGGCAAACTTCAGCTCTCCAGGAATTTTGGACTTCAACTCCCACAATTCCTAACAGCCTACCAGGAGCTGAAGTCCAAAACTGGTTTGTCCATGCCTCCCTTAAACCGAGGTCAGACTAGATGACCTTTAGGGGTCCCTTCCAAGCCTTAACTTTCTTTACCTGTGTAGCAGGATTTTAAAGAGGGATTTTTTAAAAGGATTGAGATGAAAGGTGGGTTTGGATGGACGCCGAACCAGTTGCGAGGAAATGCAACACCAAGGTGACGCTCTCGTTGCCTAGAAAACCGTCTCCCTGGGCAGCTGCCATAGGAACCCATTTGGCAATGAGCAGCCCATCCGATCCAATGCAACACAACCCAGGAGAGAAACCGGAGCTGGTGCCAGCTTGGCCCAGACAGAAACAAGAGTCTGGACGGAGGCTCAAAAACATGGATCTGCTGCTTGGCATCAAGCACTCTCAAAAGGGATTCACTGTAGCAGTCTGTTTTGCCCTTAATCTGCATTTCCTAGCCATCTGGAGCATTATAATTGGGAGACAATAAGTGACTGGAGTGCAAATAGGATGGCTTGTGTCTTGCCAGAGGAAGGTTGAACATTTGTTTCTTCCTCTGGACAGATTCCTGGCATAAAGAGGTTGAAGTGGTCTTTTACATGAAGCTTTTTTCAAAGGCTTCCAGAATCTTTGCCTTTTCGGCACAGGCCTGCCGGGACTGCTAATGCGAGGTTGTTTTTCTGTGGTCTGGTGTCGAAAGACAAGAAAAGCCCTTGTCCTTTGAGGCAACCAATCGGGCCGGATCTAGGCTTGGAAAAACAAGAAAATCAACTTCCCCTTTGCTACTTCCACCCCGAGTCCAAAAGAACAGCAAAGATAAAAATCTTCTGAGGATTTGTTTCACGTTTTGTTCAAATAGATTAAGACATTTTGTTGCTTACAACAGAGCGGCAGTTTTGACTTCTTTCAGAAGTATTCTTACAGCAAAAGAAGTCCACAAGAGGGCAGTATGATGAGAATAATCCTTATACAGTAGAGTCTCACTTATCCAACATACTGGATTATCCAACGCATTTTTGTAGTCAATGTTTTCAGTATATCGTGATATTTTGGTGCTAAATTCATAAATACAGTAATTACTACATAGCATTACTGAGTATTGAACTACCTTTTCTGCCAAATTTGTTGTCTAACATGATGTTTTGGTGCTTAATTTGTAAAATCATAACCTAATTTAATGTTTAATAGCGTTTTCCTTAATGCCTCCTTATTATCCAACATATTCGCTTATCCAACATTCTGTCGGCCCGTTTATGTTGGATAAGTGAGACTCTACTGTATACATATAATAAAAGTCAAAATATGTATGTACCGTATATACTCACTGAGTTTTTCAGTTGTTTTTTAGGACTGAAAAAGCCACCCTTGGCTTATACTCGAGTGAGGGTCCTGGTTGGCTTATATTCAGGTCGGCTTATACTCGAGTATATACGTAATTTATTATTTTTTCCTCTATTGTTATTATTACATTTATTATTTGACTTGTATTATTATTATTACATTTATTATTTTAGTGTATTTATTACTATTGGATGGATACGTAATCACATGTACATTGAAGGTTAAAATAATGATTTAATCAGAGTTGGACAGTCTCATCTTCAATTACAGTTCTATGTAAATATTCAAAAACATTTAACCTACTGATGCCTCAATTAATGTAATTTTATTGTTATCTATTTTTATTTTTGAAATTTACCAGTAGTTGCTGCATTTCCCACCTTCGGCTTGTACAGCTTATTTTCCCAGTTTTTTGTGGTAAAATTAGGTGCCTTGGCTTATATTTTGGTCGGCTTATACTCGAGTATATATGGGGTATGTGTGTGGCTGGGGTGTCCAACTTCCACAAACAGCTATAGCTCCCACTACTCAGAATGGTAATAATAATCATCTATACACATAATAAAAGTCAAAATATGTATTTATGTGTGTGTCTGGGGTGTCCACTTCCACAAATAGCTATAGCTCCTACTACTAATAGCTATAGCTCCACACACACACACACACACACACACACACACACACATATATGTATCTCAATAATTTATAAATATATAATATATTGTAATACAATGTAATAATTATAATTCACTATTATAATTGTATATTTATATTACATGCAATATTACTAATAATATTGCGATATAGTTGTATAATATAATATATTGTATGTATATATACTTGTAAACCGCCCTGAGTCCCCTTCGGGGTGAGAAGGGTGGTATATAAATGTCGCAAATAAATAAATAAATTGTATATACTTATAATATTGATATTATAATGTAATACAATATTATACTAATAATATAATATAGTAATATTAATTATATATTATATATTAAATGTAATATTACCATATGATATAGTACAATATAGTAATTTAATAATTATATTGTGCTATCCTAACAATATGTTGTATGTACATTTGATTTGTAAGCCGCTGAGTCCCCTCCGGGGTGAGAAGAGCGGGATATAAACGTAATAAATACTCAGGAGACACCAACGGCCCTCCCTCCCATGACATTCCAGGTTATAGACTGCCGTAAACATGTCCAAGAGCCCTGCCAACACACTCCACAAATGCCATACTGCCCACTACCCAAGTGAAGGCTTTCATAAGGACAATTTCATCCTAGATTTTCCGTTTTTCCTCCATCACAGACACCCCAGTGTTTCTGATTCTCTCCATTGGTGTGGAATTTGCATGACACCACCCACTGCCTCTCGCTTAACCCTTTCCTATTCTTTTCTATTGCACAAAGCAAACAGAGAGGAATTGATCAGCTACTGAAAATACTGGAGGGGTTTGGGAAGAATTCACCATGATTTATAGGAGTTTTAGGTACTGGGATGTATAGTTGACCTGCAATTTAAGAGCACTCTGAATTCCACCAACAATGGACCAGGAACTAATTTGGCACACAGAACTCCCATGACCAGAAAAAAAATACTGGAGGTCTTTGGAGGGAGTTATAGGAGTTGCAAACTTGCCCAACATCACAAACTTTCAGTACGGATAGTTTTTCGGGCTTAACCTGGCATAATGTGAGTTGTAGTTCACCAACAACCTTATGCATTTTGTACTACAGTAGAGTCTTGCTTATCCAACGTAAACGGGCTGGTAGAATGTTGGATAAGCGAATATCTTGGATAATAAGGAGGGATTAAGGAAAAGCCTATTAAACATCAAATTAGGTTATGATTTTACAAATTAAGCACCAAAACATCATGTTATACAACAAATTTGACAGAAAAAGTAGTTCAATACGCAATAATGCTATGTAGCAATTACTGTATTTACGAATTTAGCACCAAAATATCACAATGTATTGAAAACATTGACTACAAAAATGCGTTGGATAATCCAGAACCTTGGATAAGCAAGTGTTGGATAGTGACTCTACTGTACTTAAGAAATTGACTTTTTCAAGAAACCTGGGCAATGCCAGGTACCCAAGGAAGTACTTAATAAGAAATTATTCCGGCCAACCAGGGATCGCAGCCTTATACTTAATTCTAGCCAATCAGGGATCACACTAGGATTATAATACTTAATTCCAGCTTATCAGGTCCAAAAGTGTTGGTAATATGCGATTCCATGCCAACGAAAGATCACAGCTTGATAATAATATGGGATTCCAGCCAACCAGGGATCATAGGATGATGGTAATACTTGATTCTAGCCAATCAGGGATCACAACACGATGATATGACCTCATCCCAGCCAATCAGGGAGTAGATAATAAAGTAAAAAATAATAGATCTCAATGTTTCTCGGACTAAACCCTTGTATGATCCAAGCCAGTCAGCCTATTTTCAATAAACTCAAGCTAAACTCGTATATGTGACGTTTTGGTATAAGGTCCAATTGTCGAAGGATATAATGGATAATAAAGGGGGGGGGAATCTTAGGTGGTTTTGGAAGGCTGTAGCCCTTAATAAATACATCCCCTCCCCGCCCAACACAATATAAATTCAGCATTTCTTTTAAGCTTTATAAACATGCCTGGATTCACTCTGGTGTCAAAGGTGGGTTTAATGGACAAAATGCCACACGAACATCTGTACAATCTGCAGATTCCCTGGCTACAACTATATTTAGAAGCTTTGTGCAGTTTCCGGCGATGTTTCATTTAGATGATACCAATCTGAAAAAGAAACACGAGAATATACTGTATAGCATTATAGATGTATTTAATCTTGGCAAACGAGATTGCACCCCAAATACCCGAGGCCTGACAACAAATATCTTCAATCAACTGGTAGTCACTATTATTTGTATTATAGTTATTTTATTATGTATATCATTTATAATCTGCTTTCTCTCAGAAGTCCCTTCTCTCTTAGTAATATTGCTTTGGGTATGGTAAGCCAAGTTGTCTCCTTTAAGAGAGGAAAGTGGGATATTATAACTCACATTTATGCTATACTAATAATATAATATATTGTATGTATGTATAACTTGTAAGCCACTCTGAGTCCCCTTTGGAGTGAGAAGGGCGGGATATAAATGTTGCTAGTAATAATAATAATAATAATAACAACAACGAATAATAATAATAGTTGAGGCCTTCGTAGTGGAACCAGGATGATAGGTGTAATATATAATAATTTATTTATTTATTTACATTTATATCCTGCTCTTCTCACCCCGAAGGGGACTCAGAGCGGCTTACAAATTAAATTTACATATAATATTATATTATTAGCGTAGCACAATACTGGCAATAAATTACCATATTGTACTATATCTATATATTGTAATATTACATATATTATATAAATATTATTATATTGTATTACACAATAATATTATTAACATTATATGCATATAAATGTTGCTAATAATAAATAAATAATATTATTCATCATCTCACCTTATTGGCTACATCTAGAGCATCGTAATCCGGAGCAAGACGAACGTAGGCCTTCTTTTCGCCATCGGGCCTGAAATAAGAGACAGGAGAAATGAGTTCCAAAACTAAATTTATATTTATAACCTCCCCTTCTAAGGCGACAACTCCCATTAAACCGTAACAGTTAAAATGTTATTAAACTGCATTAATTCTACAATATAGTGTCTACTTTCACAAATCAGGCTTAGAATGGACTGAGTTTAGTGTCAATAAACCTGCCCCCTCTTGCTCTTCACTAAACATTTTAAAGAAGTATCACATTTATGGAAGGCTCTCGGTGCATCAGTGGTTCCTTTGAAAGCATCACTGAGCTCAGTTCGAAAGTGTTTTCCATCATCTGCGCAGAGAAACCTTCCACCTCTTAAGACTTTTGTAATATTTTAGATGCATCACCTGATAAGCGTGTTGACTTTTGCCACGTCAATGTCGTACAGCTTCTTGACGGCCTGCTTGATCTGGTGCTTATTGGCCTTGACGTCCACAATGAAGACCAAGGTGTTGTTGTCCTCGATCTTCTTCATGGCCGACTCGGTGGTCAGCGGGAACTTGATGATGGCATAATGGTCCAACCTGAAAACAGAAGACAGTTATTTTACTGGTGCTGAAAGATACGGGGTTCTTCAAACTCACAATTTGTCCAAGACTTGAGCGCATCAGTGACTATGAGCTGTAATCACAACCAGTCAGGCTTTGGTCGCTAAGTCATCATCATGTGCAGCTCTGATTCTGGATGGCCACCTGTCAGGAGGGCTTTGATTGTGTCCTCCTGTCTGGCAGAATTTGGTTGGACTGGATCACCTTTAGAGGCCTTGGGATCATTCCCAAGTCTTATTTTTGGCACTTAGGGCAACTTACTTGTTTCTCCTGGGTGCGCTCTTCCGGGGATATTTGGGCTGCCGCCGTAACCGCAGGGTTTTGGGCCTCCGGAAGGTGGGGGACGTGCGCATCTTCTTCTTCTTGTGACTGTGGACCCCCTTCAGGACTGCTTTCTTGGCTTTCAGGGCCTTAGATTTCGCCTCGGTCTTAGCTGGGACAGCTGCAAAGGAGAAGCAGGGCTCAGATATGGACTTCCAGCCTAAATTTTGTTCCTTGGGATAGTTATGCTTCCCCACAATTTGGGGATCCCAACATGAGAAGGAAAAAGGAAAGGTGGGAAAGCCAGGACCCCAACCCTCCAAGTAAGCCCTTCTTAACGGGCTTTGAAAGAATTAACACTCATCTCTCCCTCCAGCCCAACATCCCAATTTGGGGATCCCATTTCTCCCAATGTGGGAAGGAGAACATGCATTTGTATGTATGAACAAGGTTGGTTCTGTTCTTAATTTGTATGTAAGTTGGAACAAGGACATTTTTAGGTGTAACTCCAGCCATATATATACAGTAGAGTCTCACTTATCAAACATAAACGGGCCAGCAGAACATTGGATAAGTGAGTATGTTGGATAATGAGGAGGGATTAAGGAAAAGCCTATTAAACATCAAATTAGGTTATGATTTTACAAATTAAGCACCAAAACATTATGTTATACAACAAATTTGACAGAAAAAGTAAAGTCTTACTTATCCAACAATCACTTATCCAACGTTCTGGATTATGTAACGCATTTTTGTAGTCAATGTTTTCAACACATCGTGATATTTTGGTGCTAAATTTGTAAATACAGTAATTACTACATAGCATTACTGCGTATTGAACTACTTTTTCTGTCATATTTGTTGTTAAACATGATGTTTTGGTGCTTAATTTGTAAAATCATAGCCTAATTTGATGTGTAATGGGCTTTTCCTTAGTCCCTCCTTATTATCCAACATATTCGCTTATCCAACGTTCTGCCAGCCCATTTATGTTGGATAAGTGAGACTCTACTGTTGTTCAATACACAGGTTTTTTTTCGTGTCAGGAGCAACTGGAGTTGCTTCTGGAGCGAGAGAATTGGCCATCTGCAAGGACGTTGCCCTTGTGGGAGGCTTCTCTTATGTCCCCGCATGGAGCTGGAGCTGATAGAGGGAGCACATCCACACTCTCCCCGGGTGGGATTCGAACCTGGCAGCTTTGCTATGTAGTAACTGCTGTATTTACAAATTTAGCACCAAAATATCACGATGTTTTGAAAACATTGTCTACAAAATATGTTGGATAATCCAGAACATTGGATAAATGAGACTCTACTGTATAACTATCATTATCTATATATATATATATAAAAGTGTGATGGAATCACGGCACCAGACAAAACAACAAAACTACAGGCCCCCAACCTCGAAATTTGACAACACAACCCACCATCCATGGCTCTAGGTTGATACAACAAAAATAAAAGAAAAATAAAGTCCTAATTAGAGGGAGAGGAATAATTGCTTTTCCAATTGCTGCCAGTTAGAAGGCTAAGCTCCTCCAACTTGGTCTCCTAGCAACCCAATAAAAAAAAATAGAAACACTAAAAAATAATTAAAAACACTAAAAAATACAATAAAATACTATAATAACAGAAAATAACTAAAAATAATACAAGAACATAAAATATAATAAAAAGATAACTTACAATAAAATGAATTAAAAAATACAAATAAAAATTACACAACAATTTTTAACCAATACCACCACCACTTTGCCACAGCAATGCGTGGCCAGGCACAGCTAGTGTATTATAAATAAAATAATATTAATAAAAATTCCCTTTGGGGAGAAAAAAAGCCTATTCTTCACACTATTGCTATTTATTTTTCAAACCTTCTATTTTTCATTTCTTATTGAACCAGGTCCTTGTCCCCTTCATCTTTAAACAAGCCGGATGGCCATCTGTTGGGGGTGCTTTGATTGTGCTGTTCCTGCCTGACAGAAGCGGGTTGGACTAGATGGGCTTCTGAGGGAGGGATCCATGGCATGGATGCCTACTAGAAAATGCCTGAGGCCTAGTCGGAAGACTCAATACCCTTCCAAAGCAACCTGTATAATTACCTCAGTTTTTGAGGCCTCCATTCCAGCCCAAGGCTCCCCTCCACACCTCCCTCGGCTCCTTCCCCACCATCTCCCCGCTTCCCCGCTCCAAGGCCTCCGGTTTGGCCCCTCAATCCGAGCCCTTTTCCTCAGCCTCACTCACCCTCCTTCTTGACTTTCGGCGCCATCTTGGGAAAGAGAGCGAGAGAGGCCGCCGCGTGAGCCTCGCCGGGGCTTATAGCGCCAAGTCTCGCGAGGCTACGGACTCCCAGCAGCGCGGGATGACACACTTAAGGCTTGCATTGGCTGCCGTTGCGTGGCCACGCCCACATGTGCTTCCCAACCGGAGCATGCGCAGAAAGGGGCTCGGGTTTTCTGCTAGGCCTCTTGACTACTACTAGGCCTCAAGACATTTTCTAACAAGGATCAATGCTGGATAAATGAGGCTTGCGATCTGGATGTAGGTGAACTACAACTCCCCCAAATCAAGGTGAACTCCAGCATTTTTTATCCCACTCTGGTGGGGTTCAGAGTACTTCTTGATCGCAGGTGAACTATACATCCATACAACTCCAAAATGTCCAGGCCAATTCCCCTCAAAACCCACCAGTATTCAAATTTGGGCATATCGGGTTTGCATGCCAAGTTTGGTCCAGATCCATCATTATTTGGGTTCAAGGGGCCGGGCTGTGGCTGTTACCTTCCTGCCAGAGCCGTACCTATTGATCTACTCACATTTGCATATTTTCGAACTGCTAGGGCAGGGCTGTGGCGCAGCTGGCTAGTAACCAGCTGCTATAAATCACTACTGACCGAGAGGTCATGAGTTCGAAGCCCGGGTCGGGTTAAGCCTCTGACCATTAATAGCCCCGGCTTGCTGTTGACCTATGCAGCCCCGAAAGACAGTTGCATCTGTCAAGTAGGGAAATTTAGGTACGCTTTATGTGGGGAGGCTAATTTATAACACCATAAAACTGCCAGCAAAACACGAGGAAAGGAATGAGGAAGTACAGCCACTTCTGTACGGTGAAGCAACAGCTCCCCCTGTGGCCGGAATCGTGAAGCTGGAAAAATGTTAAAAATGCCTCTGAGTCTGTCTAATGTATGTTGTTTGTCTGTTGGCATTGAATGTTTGCCATATATGTGTTCATTGTAATCCACCCTGAGTCCCCTTCGGGGTGAGAAGGGCGGAATAGAAATACTGTAAATAAATAAAATAAATAAATAGTGTGCTTTGGATGGAGGTGAACTACAACTCACCCAAATCAAGGTAAATTTCCCCCAAAGAATGCCATTATTTTTTACTGCTCATGGGGTTTTTGTGTGCCAAGTTTGGTCCAATTCCATCTTTAATTGAGTTCAGAGTGCTCATTGATTAGAGGTGAACTATACATCCCTGTAACTACAAGTACAAAATGTTCAGGCCAATTCCTCTCAAAACCCACCAATATTCAAATTCAGGCATATTGGATAAGTATGCCAAATTTGGTCCAGATCCATCATTATTTGGATTCATAGTGTGCTTTGGATGTAGATGAACTACAACTCACCCAAATCAAGGTAAATTTCCCCCAAATAACTTCATTATTTTTTACTGGTCATGGGTTTTTTGTGTGCCAAGTTTGGTCCAATTCCATCTTTAATTGAGTTCAGGGTGTTCATCGATTGCAGGTGAACTATACATCCCAGTACCTACAACTCCAAAATGTCCATACTATATTAGATTATAGTTTGTTTACGATTTTTGACAACCTAATAAACACACTCTATACTTAATTTTTTTACGATTTCCAATAATCCAAGACATCTTATTTACTGTATATACTCGAGTATAAGCCTAGTTTTTCAGCCCTTTTTTTAAGACTGAAAAAGCCCCCCTCAGGTGAGGGTCCTGGTTGGCTTATATTTGGGTCAGCTTATACTCAAGAATATATGGTACATTTATTATTTTTCTCTATTATTATTGGTATTATTACATTTATTATTTTATTCTATTATTATAGTTACTATTGCATTTATTTTACTCTACTTTTATTATTATTATTAATACATTTATTATTTCACTCTGATATTATTATTATTACACTAGCTGTGCCCGGCCACGCGTTGCTGTGGCGAAGTCTGGTGGTATGGGAAATAAAGTATTGAGGAATTGGTGGTAGTTAAGGTAAAGGGTAAAGGTTTTACCTTACATTAAGTCCATTATAAATGGGTTATATAGCTGTGCGGAAGGGCCTTGAGTCTACACTGCCATATAATCCAGTTAAAATCAGATCATCTGTATTTTATAGGCAGTGTGGAAGAGGCCTAAGTGAGGCCTAAGTCTGCCTGTCCCCTGGGCTGAGTGGGTTGCTAGGAGACCAAGTGGGAGGAGCTTAGCCTTCTAACTGGCAGCAATTGGATAAAAACAATTCTTCCTCTCCCTCTAATTAGGACTTTATTTTTCTTTTCTTTTTGTTGTATGAACGTAGAGGCATGGATAAGGGGTTGTGCTGCCAAGTTTAGTGTTTCTGGGATGTGTAGTTTTGTTGTTTTGTCCTAGGCCGAAATTTCCATTACCCTTTTATATATATAGATGTATTATTTTACTCTATTATTACATGTAATATTTTCCTGTATTTATTATTATTATTATTATTATTACATGTATTATTTTATTCTATTATTATTAAAAGGATACATAAGCACATTTACATTGAAGATGAGAATAATGATTTGATCAGAGTTGGACAGTCTTATCTTAAATTTGAGCTTGATGTAAATATTCAAAAACATTTAACCTACTGATGCCTCAATTAATGTAATTTTATTGGGATCTATTTTTATTTCTGAAATTTACCACTCGGCTTATACTTGAGTCAATGTTTTCCAAGTTTTTTTGTGGTAAAATTAGGTGCCTCGGCTTATATTCAGGTCGGCTTATACTCGAGTATATATGGTACTTTGTAAATTGTCAATGAACCAATACATGGACTTCGTGACCTTGTATTTTAGGATTTTCTTACTAAATGAGCCAATAAATCAGCTGTCTACCTTCTGGTTTGGCCGAAATTCAATAATTTTGACTCCCAACCCGAGGAGATGCGTGGAATTCCTGTCCCCAAACGGCATCAATGTCTCCATTCTCTTGAGTGAGTATTTGCTCATTTTATTTGCGGAAATGTTTGCTTCCTAACGTCTATCATGGGATCTCAGGCCTGTCTGTAATAAAGTCAATTTAAATAAGTGTAGCAAATCCATTGAGCCTCAGACAGACAAGGAAATGCTTTGTGTTGAAAAACATGAGGGGAAAGTGGCTTCAAAAAATGTAATAATATTGGACGACAATGCCCAGAATCCCTAATGCAGCTGTAGTCCAAGCACTCTGCACATGCTCAGAGACTAGCAGTGAAATCCCATTCAGTTCACTGTGTATTATTATTATTATTATTATTAATATTATTATCAATGTAGTAGTAGTAAATGATCAAAGGCCCCTCCCACCATTAAAATGCTTTGCTAATTACATATATGTATATATGTGTATACATATGTGTGTGTATATATATATATATATATATATGTCTGTATATATGCACACATGCATATACACGTATATACAATATATACAGTAATATATAATATTATAATATATTGTATATGCATATAATATTAATAGTATATATATGTATGTATACACACATGCATATATATATATACAATATAATTTACAATAATATATAATACTATAATATATTCTATATGCATATAATATTAATAATATTATTTTGTAATACAATATAATTTATTTATTATTTCCATTATTTCTATCCCGCCCTTCTCACCCGAAGGGACTCAGGGCGGCTTACAAAACTGGCAGAATTCAATGCCAATACAAAAGAATAAAACATAAGCAATTGAATACAGATTTAAAATAATACAAAATACTTGAGCCATTCATCCACAAAACATTGTACATAAACCTTAGTCCATAATACTAATAATACAATATAATAATATTAATTATATATTATATATTACATGTAATATTATTAACAATATTACAATATATAGATATAGTACAATATGGTAATTTATGGCCAGTATTGTGCTATGCTAATAATATAATATTGTATGTAAATTTAATTTGTAAGCCGCTCTGTGTCCCCTTCGGGGTGAGAAGGGCGGGATATAAATGTAGTAAATAAATAATAAATAAATATTATTAATGTAGTATTATATTGCATTAATTATAAATGATGATGATGATGATGATTATTATTATTGAGTTGCTGTGAGTTTCCCAGGCTGTATGGCCATGTTCAAATGTTTTAAATTTATATATTGTAATTTTATATTATATTTAATAGTTTTAATGGATTTTATGTATTGTTTGATATTGTTTTTGAGTGGGCATCAAATTGTTGCCATTGTTGTAAGCCACCCTGAGTCCCTTCGGGTGAGAAGGGCGGGATACAAATGTTGGAAATAAAATAAATAAATGTTTCAGAAGCATTCCCTCCTGACGTTTTGCCCACATATATGGCAGGCATCCTCAGAGGATTTCCCCAGGCAGGAAGCAGCCAGGCTTTGAAGCTGGGAGGCCAGTCATTACTCATCAAGCTGGCCAACGGCAACATTCACACATGCCTCAAGCAGACAAAAAGTTATTTCGTTGTCGAAGGCTTTCATGGCCAGGATCACAGGGTTGTTGTATGTCTTTCGGGCTGGGTGGCCATGTTCCAGAAGCATTCTCTCCTGACATTTCGCCCACATCTATGGTAGGCATCCTCAGAGGATTTCCCCAGGCAGGAAGCAGCCAGGCTTTGAAGCTGGGAGGCCAGTCATTACTCATCAAGCTGGCCAACGGCAACATTCACACATGCCTCAAGCAGACAAAAAGTTATTTCGTTGTCAAAGGCTTTCATGGCCGGGATCACAGGGTTGTTGTATGTCTTTCGGGCTGTGTGGCCATGTTCCAGAAGCATTCTCTCCTGACGTTTCGCCCACATCTATGGCAGGCATCCTCAGAGGTTGAAAAAGTTATTTCTCCCACCCTGGGCATCATTCCACAGGGTTTCCAACAGACCTCCCAAACCTCATAGATGTGGGCGAAACGTCAGGAGAGAATGCTTCTGGAACATGGACATAAAACGCACAGCAAGCCAGTGATTCCGGCCATGAAAACTTCCAACAACACATAATAATAATAATAATAATAATAATATAATTTTATTCTATTATTATTTCCAAGGACAAGAAGGGAACTTTGCCAAAGTTGGCAAAGTTTGGACCAATCAGGGATGGGCTAGGAAAAAAAGAGGGGGGGGGAGTGGGCGTGGCCTTCCTCCCCCTAATTAGAAGCAGATGCTTCCAGTCTGGAGGAGGATCAACAGCCCCAAAGAAAGAGGAGGAGGAGGAGGAGGAGGTAAGGCTCGGCCCAAGAATCTCCCACTTTGTCGGACTACAAAGCCCATCCAGCCCTAGGAGGAGGCTGCCTCTGAGCATGGGCAGAGAGCAAAGCAAGATCTGAAAGATCCAAGGCATAAAATGAGATTTATTTCCCCCCCATTTTTTTTCCTCTTTCTCTCCTCCTCCACCTTTGCTGGAATTTCCGGGATCGGGTTACAGATTCCCCTCCTTTTCCTCCTCCAAACTTTTCTCTGCGGCCGGGAAACCCTTAAAGCCCCAAAATCAGGTAAATTGGGAGCCCCTTTCTATTCCCCCTTTCCATAGGATGCACCCCGTCTTTACTACATCATCATCATCATCATTATTATATGCTTTTAGTGATTATATTCTGCAGTCTGATATATTGTTGATTTTGTTGGATATAATCCCATACCTCACAACCTCTGAGGATGCCTGCCATAGATGTGGGCGAAACGTCAGGAGAGAATGCTTCTGGAACATGGCCACACAGCCCGAAAGACATACAACAACCCTATAATCCCACTGTCTGGTTGAAAGAGTTATGAGGATATTCATTGTCCACTACAAAACCCTTTCCCGTCTCCTTTCCTTTCTATTATTATTATTATTATTATTATTATTATTATTATTATTTTATTATGTCACAGCAAACAAGATAGACATGCTGGATTTCGTATCACAAAATCACAAGTCCAACACTTCCCAAGTGTCTAGGACTGTGTGATGTATTATTATTATTATTATTATTATTATTATTATTATTATTATTATTATGACACAGCAAACAAGATAGATATGCTGGATTTCATATCACAAAATCACAAGTCCAACACTTCCCAAGTGTCTAGGACTATGTGATGTATTATTATTATTATTATTTTATTATGTCACAGCAAACAAGATAGATTTGCTGGATTTCGTATCACAAAATCACAAGTCGAACACTTCCCAAGTGTCTAGGACTGTGTTGTTGTTGTTGTTGTTGTTGTTATTATTATTATGTCATTGTGACATCCACAACAAGATCTTTTCTTCCTCCTCCTATTATTATTTGCTCAAAATAGTTATTGAGAAATCCATTGTCCACTACAAGATCTTTACCTTTCCCTTCTAATTATTATTATTATTATTATTATTATTATTATTATTATTATTATTATTATTATTATTATTATTATTATTGAGTCATTGTGACGTCCACAACAAGATCTTTACCTTTCCCTTCTATTATTATTATTATTATTATTATTATTATTATTATTATTATTATTATTATTATTATTATTATTATTGAAAGAGTAATTGTGACGTCCACAACAAGACCTTTTCTTCCTCCTCCTATTATTATTTGTTCAGAATAGTTATTGAGAAATCCATTGTCCACTACAAGATCTTTACCTTTCCATTCTATTAATAATAATAATTATTATTAATATTATTATTGAAAGAGTAATTGTGACATTCACAACAAGATCTTTTCCTCTTCCTCCTATTATTATTTGTTCAAAATAGTTATTGGGAAATTCATTGTCCACTACCTTTCCCTTCTATTATTATTATTATTATTATTATTATTATTATTATTATTATTATTATTATTGCTGTCTGGTTGAAAGACTTATCAGAACATCCACAAGACCTTCTCCTCCTCCTATTATTATTATTTCAAAAAAAGGTATTGATAAATCCTTTGTCTAATACAAGACCTTTCCCTCATCCTTTCCCATCTATTACTATTATTATTATTATTATTATTATTATTATTATTATTATTATTATTATTATTATTATTGCTGTCTGGTTGAAAGACTTATCAGAACATCCACAAGACTTTCTCCTCCTCCTATTATTATTATTTCAAAAAAAGTTATTGATAAATCCTTTGTCTAATACAAGACCCTCATCCTTTCCATTCTGTTATTATTGTTGTTATTATTATTATTATTTTCAGATACCTGAGGATTCTGCATCTGGTCCCGAGGTCGGATCATGAACATCTTGGCTCCCGTCAGAAGGGACCGGGTCATCGCTGAATTGCCCCAAGTAAGAGGGAGAATAATAATACTAATTATTATTATTATTATTATTATTATTATTATTATTACTATTATTATATTGTTGTTATTAACTTAATAACCTAATATAGGGTTACAGCCTGTGCTGGATGGGGGTTAGGAGCCACAGTGGCGCAATGGGATAAACCCTTGTGCTGGCTGAACTGCTGACCTGAAGGTTGGGGTTGCTGACCTGAAGGTTGCTGTTTCAAATCTACGGGATGGGGTGAGCTCCCATGTGTCAGCTCTAGCTTGTAGTTACATAAGCCTCCGAGCTATCACATCTGAGCGTCCCCTGGGCAACGTCTCTGTAGACGGCCAATTCTCTCAGACCGGCAGTATGTTCTCAAGTTGCTTCTGACGCAATAAAAAAAAATCATAGCGATATGTTATTGTTTAGATATTACAATTTGGTTTTCACATGTATGTTTGGCATTGAATTTTGCCATTATTATGTTGGGGTGAGAAAAACAATAAATAAATAAAAAATAAATTTAAATAATTGTTTTCCTTGTCTTCTCTTGGTGGGGATGCAGTGTTTCACCAAAGAGGTGGCCTTGCATTCCCGGTCGGACTTCCACCCGAAAGTGACCGCCACTTGCCAAGCGCAACGGACCGGGACTGTGGGGTAAGTGCTTTGGGGTGTTGTCTACACTGTCGGGTTAATCCAGTTTGATCCCACTTTGAAGTGCTATGGGCCCCGTGCCACTTAAGAGATTCATATCAGCAAAGGAAATCAAGAGTGTAAGAGCAGCTGGGAGGTGACATTACGATCTTAATGTCTGGGTTGCTGCGAGTTTTCCGGGCTGTCTGGCCATGTTCCAGAAGCACTCTCTCCTGACGTTTCGCCCACATATATGGCAGGCATCCTCAGAGATGGTCAGGTCTGTTGGAAACGAGGCAAGTGGGGTTTATATATCTGTGGAATGCCCTAATGTCCTTTTCTCTCTCTTCCAAGTCAAATAGTCCTACCTGGCAGGGATGTTGTTTTGCTTTGCCAAAGCATTTGGGAGTATATAAACCCACCCATTGCTCTCCTTTTCCCTTCTGCAGGTTCAAGATCTCAAAGATCATTGTGGTGGGCGATCTGTCGGTGGGGAAGACCTGCTTGATTAATAGGTAATTGAGGGGTTGTTTATTATTATTATTATTATTATTATTATTATTATTATTATTTTATTATGACACAGCAAACAAGATAGACATGCTGGATTTCGTATCACAAAATCACAAGGCGAACACTTCCCAAGTGTCTAGGACTGTGTGATGTATTATTATTATTATTATTATTATTATTTTATTTTATTATGACACAGCAAACAAGATAGACATGCTGGATTTCGTATCACAAAATCACAAGGCGAACACTTCCCAAGT